>NW_004797742.1:170437-174040 GCF_000002075.1 Aplysia californica
CCCCCAAAAAAAAAGCGCTAGCTGTCACAAAAGAAGCTCGTATGTTGCTAGCGCGGTGACGAGTAGGTCTATATTTTATTATTTTGCATTTATCATTTCGTTCTTATTGATCTATTGCTTGCTTTTAGTTTAGGTTGGGTAGAAGTTACAGTATTTGAACTACAATTAGGTCATATAAGTGCCAAAGATGATTAGAGGTGTTACAAGAGAATAAAAAACTAAAATTTAAAAAAAAAAGAGTGGAGATAAGGACGATAGATGTTTGATAGGAACGAAGGGGCAAACCACACCAGAGAACCCTCCAACTATTAGTGAAAAGATAGGATACGATGATACAATGTAATGCTGAAAAGAAACAGAAAAAGCTAATAACATTTATCAACCACTTAAGTGACAAAATATGTGATGTCGAATAAAGGGAGATAAAGATGATAGATGTTTGATAGGAAAGAAGGTGCAAATCAAATCCGAGCACCCGCCAAACGCCCACGTTGTTTGCTTATTTTAGCGCAAAGGCATGGAGTTAGTTTTAAGCTCCTTGCGCAAAGGTAATCTAACGAGAGACATGTCTGGCTGTAGTAGTTTTGATTATAATCATTTTAATTAAAATTATTATTTTTGTATTCAAATCTTTTTGTTGTTCTTATTTGTTCCAAGCAGAGATGATCAGCGTCTATGTTGCACTGATTAGGCGCTTCTTCGTCGCATTCAAGAGATGTGAGTTCAATTCCTATACAGGGAGAAATTTTACCAAATATATGGACAGTACATCGGAAACAACCAGCCTCTTAAATATCTGATCTAAATATTGTCGATGAAGGCATAAAACGTCTATAATTAATTCTTTCTTCTTTTTTTTTTGGATGAGCAAGATCAAACAATCTCCTACATTGACAATAATAAGTGAAGTAGGCATATAGTAACGTATCTTATCTTATCCTATCTTATCTTATCTTATTTATCTTATCCGCTAAAGGTATACATTAGTGTGTGTGTGTGTGTGTGTGTGTGTGCGTGCGTGCGTGCATGCGTGCGTGCGTGCGTGCGTGCGTGCGTGCGTGCGTGCGTGTGTGTTGAATAAATATGACTACACATGAGCGTTTCCGTTTGAGTAAAAGGCACAAAAAGGAAGATCAAAAGTATAAGACATGTCCCATTTCATCATCATGCTTTCGCACTCTATGAACGACACGATGTGATAAAGGAAAATGGTCTTACCCCATGTCCGACACGAAGGGGAGAAAGGAATAAAGTCTATACAGGGAGAATTTTTACCAAATAATTATACACGTATGTATAGTGTGTCGTAAACAGCCAGTCTCCTAAATAACTCATCTAAATATTGTCGATGAAGGCATCAAACTTCTATAATTAATTCTTTTTTTTTTTTGGGGGGGGGGGGGGCGAGATCAAAATATTTCCTACATTGTCAATAATAAGTAGGCCTATAGTATCTTATCTTATCTTATCTAATCCGCAAAAGGTATACATTAGTGTGTGTGTGTGTGTGTGTGTGTGTGCGCGCGCGCGCATGCGCGTGTGTGCGCGGGTACACGTGCCGTATACTTTTTGTTTAACAGTTTTCCAGTGCATTAAATGGTATTAATAATCAAACAAAACATACACAAACAGTTGAGAATGTGTTCACTAAGTGGAACGCTTATTTGATATAGTAGAAGTCCTCACGATAGGCCTACATATACATGTGTATATATATATATATATATATATAGATATATATATATATATATATATATATATATATATATCAATATAGACGTATAAACATTAAAATTGTAACAAAATATTATATAAATCACAAACGTTTACACGTCTGTATTGACAAATAAAGGCTTCGGGCTTTGAAGTGTCTCGTTACGGTTGTATAATTCAGATCTTTCCGCACAGTAGACCCACTTAGCTGTCATATATTTATAAGACTTACGTACTGATCAGTCATCTTGTCTCGACTGGCCTTTGTTCCCTGTACCCTTGCTATCTGAAAGTACCCGTGTTCTAACAAGCAAATAAGTCATAAGTTCAATTGATTGTGGTTATTGATGTCAGGTCAACGGTCCACAACTGGTTTGTTTGTTCGTTCGAGTACCGGTAAAGAGAAGCAAATCGACACATTAAGGGTCATTTTAATTTAGAGCTGAGAAAAAGTAAGACAGACAGACCAGACAGAAACAACAGAGGAAAAGTAAAGAAGTAGGGCCTACCAGTAGCACCCTCAAACCACCCACCAACTGGTCTATTACAGTCAGGACTGGTACTTTTGCCCACTGTCTTGCGTTTGTCTAAGAACTATGTTGATTAATATTGTTTATCATTGTAGGCCTAATTGTAGACGTTTACACTCCCAACGACATTATTTAGAAGATAATTTGCTTCGACTTAGCCTTCAGGGCCGACCCAGGCTGAGAGGAATAATCTACATGGTCGCTTTAAAAGCACAAGGGGGCTATCCCCCAAAAAATGTTGTGTTGAGAAAATCGAAGGTAAAATGTTTGCCCTTTGTTCAGCTTCTTTAACAGACAAGGAGAGTCTTCTCTATAACCAAACAAATATACACACAAATGAAACCAATGGGTAGGGCAATGCCCGCTTTAGGAGTAGGTCAAGATTTCTGGAAACTTCCGAAATCTGGGTTAGCTCGCTTGTCCTTAAAAGCGACCAAATTATCTTTGGACTTCGTTGTCTCAACTTACAGCGGAGACTGTCTTCGACAAGACACCAGTTTCCAGGTGAATTTGATGTTCGTACACATGTACCCTAATACTTCTTTGTTTTTCTCGAAGTATGATTAATTTATCTACTGCCTGCTTGCTAGGGTCTGTCACAGTTTCCTCAGAGCACCTTCAGCCAGAGACGTTTCGGGGTGACTCGGGTCGGCCTTCACGGCTAGCGTAACGCCTCATTGACATAAAGTAACGCCTCCGTGACATAAAGTCACAGCTCAGTGACATGAAGTCACACCACACTTCACCCAGACCCACCTAACCCCTACTTTGTCCTGCCCCTCTCCGCCAAATCCCTGCGAGGTCAAAAGATGGAACTTTGAGAGGCAGTATCTAAGCACTTGAATGCTAACATGCATCAGTGGGTTCGAGTCCCACTTCTAAAACTGAGTGCGTGGATTGATTCATCTTTAGTTTCCGGCACGACTGCTGGATCACGGACGTAGGCTACATGTATAACAATATTGCTGAGAAACAGAAAAGGCAAGAGCACAAAGGACAAACGTAGAAGTAGAGGCAGATTGCACCAACACATATCAACCACAGTGTATCAATAGGTATATTAGTGTTCGGATCTTTTTTTAATTTATAGTAGAGGGTTTTACACGGCGCTCGCAACTGCATAAGGTCAAATGAGCGCCAAGGGGTGGGTGTCAACAGAGAAGTCTTTACAGGGAATCAGACTTATTCTGCTCACCTCTCTAGCTTCAACAGCACAAGGTCTGCTTCGATGATTCGACTACCAAGGCACCCCGGAAATAGCAAGTCACAAGACAGTGACAAAAATACAAAAGAAATAGAGGAAAATGACAATAGTAAGGATTAAGAAAGAAAAAGCTGCAGTTCCCTAATGTAGATCAGG
>NW_004797742.1:174503-198855 GCF_000002075.1 Aplysia californica
GGGGGGGGCTCCGACGGAATAAAAGAAAAAGAAACGAACCGTTTGTTGGAGTAGGATCATACATGTGAATTAACTGCGCAGAAAGAGAAGCGGTGAAGAGGCTTAGACCCTACCAAATAAAAATAAAATAGTTGCCGTCTGATCGAGACCAATTTATTAATAATTAAGCCAAGCTGGTTGTCAATAAGCCCACTTTTAATATCCCACTCAACTACACTGAATGGGATTTTTTTAAACGTCAAACTTCATGCATAGATTTTCAGTTGAAAGTCTATCTGAATGAAAATAATAAGTATATATATATATATAATATATATAATATTCTATAAGTAAGCTGACGCAATCGCTGTGAAGAATCTCTTCTAAGCGCTGACGTACAGGTATATCAGATTATTTTTCACCATGTATTCCGTCGTCGTGGTGAAATCAGGCTCTCGTCAAAACAATAAAAATAAAACCGAAGAAACCGTCATTTTTCCACCCGTTGGGCAGTTTCTATAGATCTTTTTTTCTCAACACTTTTAATGTCAATTTTAAAACACATATCTGTGTGGATTTAACTGAAAAACGTTGATCTAAGCGAAAGGTCCCCCAAAAAGAGTAGGCCCCTACATAAACAGTTTCTCAGGACACTCAAGCTTATAACTTCTCGGCCTTTTAGCTAAGATCAAAGCGCAGTATCTGTTCCCGATTTTTCTTTAGTTTTAGTAAGAGTTTTACAGCACTTGCAACACGACAGGGTTATATAGCGCCGAAGAGTAAGTGTTACTAGAGAGTAACAAACAATCATAATCATCATCATTGCCTTTCTCATCCTGCACCAGGGTATAGGCCACGGACAAACACCTTCCACCTTTCTCTATCCTGGGTTAGCCTCTTGATGTTATTCCATGTCTTCCCACTTTTCTGTACATCGATTTCTGTGATTCTTTTCCAGGTTCCACGCTGTCTTCCCCTTGATCTCTCACCTTGTGGGTTCCAATCCAAAACTTTATTTGCTATGCAGTTGCCTGACTTCCTGAGAGTATGTCAATTCCATTTCCACCGCCTTCTTCCTACCTCATCTCTGACTGGGATCTGTCTTGTTTTCCTTAACACTTCCATATTGGTAACCCTGTCTGTCCATCTGATCCTCAGTAACTTTCTTAGACACCTGTTCAAGAAAACCTGGATCCTGTTTGTGCAAGTCTGCGATGCGTTCCATGTCTCATATCCATACAACAGGACCGACTTCACATTTGAATTGAAAATCCTCAGCTTTGTTCGAAGTGAGATATCTCTGGTCTTCCAAACCCTATCCAAAGATATGAAAGCAGGCTCTGCTTTTCCAATGCGAGACTTCATTTCAGCACCTGTTCCTCCCTCTCTGTCAATTATGCTCCCAAGATAGCAAGAAGGATTCAACGTTTTCTAGAGCCTTTCTTTCTATTGTGACCTGCTCCTTTCGTTGTGCATCTGTTCTCAGGACCTTTGACTTTCCGGGGTGGATCCCCAATCCAACAGACCTCGATAGGCTGTTTAGTACTGAAGTCTTTGCTTGCCTCTGTTCCTGGGAGTGCGACAGAAGCGCCAAGCCGTCTGCAAAATCAACGAACTGTGTCCATGGTGTCCACTGTGTACCATTTCTGTGACCTCTGGTGGTTTCCTTCATCAGCCAGTCGACTGCAAATATGAAGAGGAACTGCGATAGTAAACACCCGTCTCACACCAGTCTTGATGTCAAAGCAGTCAGTGAGCTGGCCATCATGTACAACCCTGCAACTTGTCCCTTCGTACAAGCTCTGAATGAGGTTCACCAACTTCTGTGGGATTCAGTGGTGTCTCATTATCTACCATAGTGTCGCTCGGTCTATACTGTCAAAGGCCTTCTCATAGTCAAGGAAGTTGACGATCAGCTGGGAGTTCCACTCCAGGGACTGTTCCACAATAATCCTCAGCGTGGCAATCTGGTTGGTGGTTGAGCGATTTTTCCGAAACCAGCCTGTTCATCCCGTGGTCTTGGATCCGTTGCTGTCTTGATTCTCTCCAGAATTTTTCTGTTGAAGACCTTACCTGGTATTGAAAGAAGAGTGATCCCTCTGTAAATGCTGCAGATGCTAAGATCCCCCTTTTTTGGAAGCTTCACGAGGTGTCCTTCTTTCCAATCCTTTAGGAGCTTGCTCTCATTCCATATCCTGATAAACAGTTGGAGGAGGATGTCTGCCGTCACATTGGCATCTGCTTTTAGGGCTTCAGGTGGAATCTTGTCAGGACCGGCCGCTTTATCTTTGTTCAGCTTCTTAATGGCATCCAGAATCTCTTGTTTTGAAGGTAACAAACAAACATACAAACAAAACAAAAAAAAGGGAGAGATCAGGAAGATAGATGTTTGATAGGAAAGAAGGAGCAAACCACACCAGAGCACCCACCAACCACCTGTTCGGCTTTTCTCGGCCTTGTGCAGAGTTCAAAAGCGGGAGCGATACTTCGTGAAGCTGATGAGGCTTCGGCCCCCACTATATCAACTGGATGGCAACGTCTCTAATTTTTTTTAAAACACATAATGAAAAAGGACATCAAAGCTTCGAAAGTCGACGAACTTTCGTGGTCATTTTCTCGCTAATATTACACCAGACACTGTCAGTGACTATTTCTCCGAACGTTCGGGAAAATATACTTGAACTCTATTTCTCCGAACGGTTTCCATTCTCGAAATTTGCTTTTTTTGCGAGATTTAGGCGTCATCTTTCATTCTGCCATTCTGCAAGGACTGGGAAGAAGCATTATTTTTTGCGTCGAATTCAATTTCTAGAGCTAGAGATTTTTAAATGTCTGAATATTCATATTATATTTCATTTGTGGTTGGGGCAACGTTCCCGGACTATACTTCATTAGAAAATGCCTTCAAAAGGTACTGCGAGAAAACAAGACTGCTCGACCTTGGCAGTAACCTATTTTGCATTTAGTCACTCAGCAAATTCTAAAATCCTTCCTGTAAACAAAAAAACAAAAAAATCTCTCCACGCCCTCCGCCCCACGCCCCGTTCACACTTTACACACACACACACACTCACACTGTGACACACACACACACACACACTCACTCACGCACACACACACACACACAGGCCACTCCATTCGCAATCAATGGAATCCTGTGGTAACGAGAAGTAGGGGACTGGTGCGAAAAGTCTGTTATAGCGGGATTCTCGTTGTAAGAGATCCAGTAATAAATTCAAGGGAATTAGTAAAGTAGGCCTAATCTATGAGTTTGTTGTTTTTGTTTATTCCTTTTAGTATTTCCCCTGATGATGATTTTGTTCGACATAATCTCTAGGTCTTACTTAATCAAAAATCGAATCAGGTTTCTTTCTCTAGCACTAGCAATGTCGACAGCTCGGCGTTGGAGATCAGAAAGAAAAGGCTCTGGCTCGAAAACTCGCCCGCCGTGTTGTCCCCCACCCCACTATACACTGTGGGGCGTTGCGTCTGCTTGCGCACGTCACACATTCATTCCATCTATCAAAGCATTGTGACCTCTCCATCCCGCACCAGAGACGTGAGAGGCATGAATGGTAGGCTTAGATAATCTAGACTGGGCTGGCTTATCACGCGATGCATTCTGCTTGTCTGCGCCTGCCACACCCTCCCCACTCATTCGCTCCGGCCTTCATTGTTGATTCGCGTGGGCTCTCCCGTTCTTTGTTTCGCTGGATCACCAACAACTTTCTCAACTGGCGAGGTTTTATTATGTTTAATTGGTCTGTGAGCTGTACACAGAAGTAGCAATAATCCGCTATAACCGACTCGCGTGGTTGTCTGATTGCGCAATAGCAGTATTTTATTTACAAAGATAAAGAAGGGAAAAAACATGGTTTTAGAATAGTGTCTTTATAACAGACTTCTCGTTATTTCAGGACTCGCTATAAGTGGACTCCACTGTATTATCAACAAATCTCGAGAACGGAAACCGTTCAGAGAAATAGAGTTGAAGTTTATTTTCCCGAGCGTTCGGAGAAATAGAGCAGGCCATTTTTTTAAAACAAAAGAAGAGCCGCGAGGAAAAGAGAACACATTCATTACAAATTCCGAGAAAGGATCTTTTCTGGTGAAAGAAAGATTAGCGAGAATACGAGGGGGGTGTGCCCGTCTGTCTGTTAACACTGACTAGGCTATAAAACACATTGTGGGTGGTTGGAGCAAAGATTCTCCACTACTTTTGGAGGGTGATCTGGTGTTAGTTTTAGTACGAGTTTTACGGCACTTGCAACACAATAAGGTCATATAAGTGCCCAAAATTAGAGGTGTTACAATAGAGTAACAAACATAAAAAAGAAGGAGGGGAGATAAAGACAATAGATGTTTGATAGGAAAGAAGAAGCAAACCACACCAGAGCACCGTGGGTGGTTGGCGGGTGCTCTGGTGTGATTGCTCCTCCTTTCCCATTAAACATCCTCCTTTTTAAAAATCTTATGTTCGTTACTCTCTTGTAACACCTCTAATCTTTGGCACTTATAATATGACCTCATTGTTTCAAGTCCCGTAAAACTCTTACAAAAATTAAACATTAACACAATAGACAAAGTTGAAAAATAAACAAATTTGTGTAAGTCAAGCAGTGATATGTCTCGAGTATATTCAACGTACATGCTGCACGGGGTGTCTCACCGCAGCCATCAACAGACTGACATTTCTCTCATTGCAAACACAGTATTGATTGTATGTATATGTAATGCAATGTCACTGCAATTTTAAAAACAGAGAGAAACAGACAAAGGACAAACTGACCCACCCACCCCCACCCCCCCTTTCCCCTTCCACCCACCCCACCTTTTCCTTTTGCGCAATTTCATTTTTGACAACATGCCAAGTTTCCTTTCAATTCAACACTACCAGTCCCATGTCTGTGGGAAATATAAATTTATCGGTTGGCTTCTGTCCAGGAATTATGGTGTACCGTACTTAATGCAATATAAATTATAAAGACCCCATCAAAAAAAATTTTTTAAATAAAAAGCCAGTGCTGGCTTGCTTAAGTAATCAAAATCTCCTAGTCCCTTTTTTCAGTTCAAGCAAACAGTCTGGGACAATAGAATAACTTCCTAAGTCGGGAACTGAACTCACACCTTCTGCATGCTACAGCAAAAGATCCGAACGATTACACCACAGACATCAGAGTATGAAATCTTCTCTTGTAGAAAACATAATCATTACATACAACATACCATACTCACCGTTACCAATAACAGACCACAATATAATATGATGGTAAATACAAAATGTATCAACAAAACTCAGTTCTGATTTTTTTTTTTTTTTGTATTCTGTGTTTATTGTCCAAAAAGAAGCATAATACTTCCTCAAGGGTCCATAACAAAAAATTGAGAAAAAAACCCAAACAATTTGGACAATAAGTAAAGACCTATCAAAACTCCTGACGTCATTATTTCTGCACTGTATCACACAAGAATGTCAAAAGTACAGAAACTGGAGGAAGACATGGTGAACAGATCACTACCTTAGAATGACCAAGTTCTATCTGCTTACTATCTAGTTGGGAGAAATTTGATGTAAAAAGTTTTGAGTTTGACATGTCAAACTTTTTAAAATGCAGTTCTTTGAATATCTTGATGACAACTCTGAATAATAATCTTGTGATTTTGATAGAGCAGATAGAGCATTTGGTCTTGAGTCTTAGTAACTCAAAACGACCAAAAGTGTCAGGATAAAACTTTGAAATTCTAAGTAAGGTAGCGAGATCATATCAGTAAATGCATCAGATTCACGGGTATAACACTAAACGCCATTTAAATATAATATGTACATCACAACACATGAATAACACAATTTTTTTTAAAAATAGAGAGGTATGTATGAACAAATTTCAAAGAGACAAAGGCCCTATAGAACAGATAAAGACTTTGAAGTCAGTATTGATTCTAAAAAAGGAGGGGGAAAAACGCATTAAACAGGGGCCCCTTACTTCAACAGCAGCACAGACTGAAATTAAAAGAAATCCGAGTGTTACATTGCAAAAATATTTCAACATGTATTCCATTTATCACCATCATACAGCAGAGTCAAATAAACAACTACCCACAGATTGAAACAAAAAGAAATGGAGCGTTAAGATTTATCCCCACTATACAGTAGAGTCAAAAAAGTAACTAAGCACCAAAAAAATATTTCAGTTCTAAAATTTGACAGTATTGATCTTCTATTTCTATCCAACAAACAAAGCCACCAATGTAAATTTTCACTTGATCAGTCATGCTGCTCTCTTCTCAAAGTCACCATTGTAATATTCCCTGAGCTTCACACACTGAGGAACTTAGCTGGACTACGAAAACGCAAGGAGGAGACTAAATGAACAGGCAAAAAAACATAGTATATAGAAGGCTAACCATTAGTAGCCAAACATTTAAAGTAAAAATAGTCGAGACAAACATTAATTTCAATATTCTGCTTGTTAATCAATCATTCCTTTGTGAATAAATACACAGTAGACTAGGGTCATGAAATGCTTGGAAAACGATGACAGAGAAAGACGGGTCACTCAGTTCTTTTGAGCACGGTCAAGGTCCAATAAACATAATTTTTTTCTTCATTTTGCAGAGTTTATTAGCTAAAAAAAACTTAAGCGTAGTCCATTGGAAGTTTTTCAATCCAGGAGGATACACCTGAGAAATGAGTCGTTTGCCTGACTAATGGAATAATGCTGGAGGCATTTATTTGTACTTTTTCCCAATGTAGGTACTTTTACAGTCCCATTACACAATTTAGAACATAGATCATTCAAGAGATGGAATTTTCGACTCTGCCTGTCAGGGTCTAGAAGTACAAGGGCTGAGAAGGACACAACATTCCAGCAGAAAGGCCATGACACTCAGTAAAAATTTTCTCCCCACTTGAGAATTGAACTCAGGTCTCCAGTGAGCGACATTGAAGTGCCTTACTGCTATAACACAGGCAGCAGTATCCATTTATATTATCATTGAGTAAACTCTAGAATTAGAAGTACAAAATACAGAATACACAACTATTAAATATCAGCAGTTCACCAGTAAACAGGGAATAAACTTTCCTGTCATGTTGGCATACAGGAGTATTAATCTAATAAATATGGACACAGTTCTGTCACAGGTATTGTTCTCATACAGTCACAAAAAGACATAATTATTATATGAACATGCTACATTAGTAAAAGTAAGTATATGGGTCCTTATCAACACCATAAGGTTATTCAAGTGGCGGGAACATGCTGCATCGAGCTGGAATGTACAAACTGTATAAATATAGAATCGTAATCGAAGAACCTGGATAAAAGCCAAGAAGAAAATAAATAGAACATACAAAGTGCTCACTAATATTGCTTCACAATAAAAAACAAACAAAAAAACAACAATTTTATACGAAGCATTAATGAGATGTCCTTATAATAAAACAAAAGCACATGTACCACACCTCAACCTCCCCCCCCCCTCTCCTCCCCGCAAGCACTCCACCAGCTTTTCACCATGCAGAAACACAAGAGTTTTTGTTTCAAATGGACCAGCATAGTGTAAATACTGCTATGGAGTTGATAACACAAATCAAACACAATACAGGCATTGGAGCAAATGTCAATCACATCAGATGCAGTCACTGGTTGTCGCGGTAAATCATGAGAAAGACATTTAAGTTAACAAGGAGAAGGTGAAAAGTGTGGGAACTAAATACATGTATTTTTTAAAAAGTTTTAGTAACACTTTATGGCACTTGCAACACAATAAGGTCACATAAGTGCCGAAGATAAGGGGTGTTACAAGAGAGTAGCAAACATAAAAAAAGGAAAGGAGATGAAGACAAAAGATGTTTGATAGGAAAAAGGAGCAAACCACACCAGAGCACCCGCCAACCACCCACAAATACATGTATTTCACAATATAAACGACCACTATAAATTATATATATGAGGCAGCGTGGTGAAATCAGGCGCTCGTCAAAATACTGAAATTGAAGAAACTGACATTTTTCTGCCAGTTTGGCAATTTTTATCGAATATTTGCTTTTTAGCTTAACACCATCGTTATCCAATTAAGACCACATTTCTGGGTAGATTTTACTGAAAAACGTAGATTAAATGCACAAAAAATGTAAGTTTTCAGTGCTCACCGACTGTCAAGTTGAGGAAATAACCAAACTTTGACGACCATTTTCTCGCTAATTCTCTTTGAAACCAGGCGACCCCATCTTCTTTAATCTCAAATATCTTGACTTCTATTCAAGATAGTTGGGCATTTTTTTTCACTGATAGCAAGACAACTGAACAAGCTTTAGATGATACAAATAACTCCACATGTCCGAAAATTGACGAGCGCCTGATTCCACCACGTCATGACACATATTGTCAAAGTTTGTCGAACATGCTGCAAATCTTTGCAATGTACTGTAGCCCCATAAAGCCCACCCAATTTTGACATGTGCTTCTTTGGCCCTTATTACCCAGATCAAATAAAGTTGTGCCCAAAGTTAGTTAATTTTGTTATAATGCTTTAGGTGCTTGGACTTATATGTATGTCTGTATTTTAAAAATGGTGTTTACACTCATTTTCAACTTTAGAATACTCTCATTTTTTTTTCTTTCTAGCAATCACCACCAAAATTTTACCACATATCCAATGGGCTCTTTAGATAAAAAGAGAAATAGAAAGATTATTTTAGTTTTAGTAGAGGTTTTACGGCGCTCGCAACTGCATAAGGTCATATGAGCGCCAGAAGAATAGAGGCATTATAAGAGAGTAACAAACATAAAAAAGAAAAAGGGGAGATAAGGACGATTGATGTTTGATAGGATAGAAGGAGCAAACCACACCAGAGCACCCGCCAACCACCCACATAGAAAGATTACGATTCTGAAAAATAACAGCGACATGTTAGACATAACAGCCCAATAGGTCCCAAATAGCACATACACAGGCTTTATTCACCTTGGGTTACACAGCAACAAAACAAAACAACAACAAAAAAGAACAAAAGGCTAATAAAAAGAACAATCTCCCCCCCCCCCCCCACATGTATTGTTGTGTAATTCATTGTATCAACTCCTCTCCACTCTGTCCATATATGGTAACTACTGAGTGACATCGGTGGAAATTCTTGGTCAAGTCGAATCTAAGTAGGAAAGTTAAAGACATTTTTATGCAACTCCTTCATTCGTAAAAGCTGCACGTTTATGTTTACAGCATAAGGGCGGTGGAAACAATTTCAACATTCAACATAAACATGTCTTGATTCAATAAAATACATGAGGTCCGATAAAAAGATTTGAAACAATTGTTCACAAGAGCAGGTAGCATCATTAATTAGAAAGAGTCATGAATGACAAAAAAACATCCTATGTCAAAACGCAAAAGTGAAGTACCTTAACTTAACATTAATCGATAAAGTTGAGCATACATGTATCTTATTCATAGTAATAATGTTAAATACCGGTAGTGAAATTGGCATTGGCTACAAAAACATCTGTAGCTTGTTCACAGGGGGTCTGCCACTTTGCCATAGCTTTTATGATGTAATTGCCGCTATTCCTTAAGACAACAATTAGAACAAACATGCAACTATTACCGAATGGCATCATGCAGAAGAGTTAACGCTCAGACGCTACTGGATCGCTAACAACAACAACAACATATCATGTTCTAAATTTTGGACAAACACAATGTCAGTTCTCTCCTACTAAAGCACTGATCAACTTGTGTACAGTATAAATAAAACATTTATGCACTGGTATACGAGAAAAATATATGGCAAATAGCAAGTATACATCTGTACAGCCATAAGGTATATCACTTCGTTGATGCGCAAAGTCAATAAACAAAACCAGATTGCATATAAATATATATATTTTCACTATTTTTTTTTTACAATTTCAACAACTGATCAACTCACATGACACTAGCACTAAAACATATCACATTTGACATGCTCACTGTAGTAATTTTTCTAAAAATTAAAAAAATATTTTAATGTCAAATTTGAACGCTTGAATTTCAGAAAGCGAAAAGGGATTATTAAAAAACAAAAGTAAGTTTTACATTTCTTCTATTTATTACGACCAGACAAGCAAATCATTTGGCAAGTTAACGGTTGGATATCAATCAGACAACTGTAAGAAACCAAAGGCTTTTGAAGCTTCCACAATGACAAAGTCATAAGAGCAGAGATATTTTCTCATGGTAAATCTTTTCTTAGTATGATTTATAAAAAGGAGAAGGAAAAGGAATCTGTTATCAAAGTACAAATGAACAACAACAAAAAAAGAAGAGGAAATTGGCCTACATTTTGAATGCAGGCTGGAATACTTTCTACATATCAACACTTTTTTCTTACTGGAATTAAAATTAAAGTTTAAAGCATTTCAAGAACCATGTGAAGATGGGAGATTGGTAGTGATGGCACCTGAAGGTTGAAAGTTATAGGGGAATGATTCTGTAACATGGTAAAATACAAGGACAGGACATTGCACAGAAAGATAATCTAAAAACAAAAACAGAGTAAAACTTATCAATATGCTGGCATCCTGAATTTCAATTGAAAAAAAGTAAAAAATTAAAATAGTCTTTCCTATTGAAGGTCATGATATTGCAACTTACTATCTTGGAATGTTAAGGATAATGTCTTGACAAAATTCAAGGATGGGTTTTCCCACTTCTTAAATAGCTTTTGTTTCTCAAACTTTTGTCACTGATATAATATTGTTCTGCTGCATGGCAGTACACAAAATCCTCTCAAAACCATAAAACTGTTTAACACTTTTTGGGGGGAATAACAAATGAAATGTAAAAACCTTTGGATCTTTTTTGTTCCATAAGAAAGTAAACATGAACAGAACACCAAAGCATTTGATGGATATTATATTGTGCATCTGTTCAACTATATTGAGTTCAGGGAAACAAAAAAACTATGGCAAAGCCAGTACTTTCAAAAAACTTACCAGGTAATACGGAAGAACCTAAAACGTAACAAAATGTAACAAAAACAGGTGTACAATAAATCAGTTCATAACAAGCTTTGTCAAAATGTATCAAAGCAAGGCTTAACTCAGTCACTGCTTGGAGCAACAATGGTGGATTCTACTCTTGTACTGGGAAGCTTCGTTATGTTTATACGTCATTAGGCTTACTCTAAAAAATGTATATATATATCTTCAAACAAAAACTGTTAAACCAATGCTAAATAAACGTTATTACCTATCGATACGAATGGAAATCCAATTAAGTGTTTAAATTGGTCAGCCTTGCAAGAATTCTTAAAAGCAACAGTAATGAGTTCACATTTCCAAAGTTCTAATTCCCTGTAGTAACAGAAAAGATCAGGTACCCCCCCCCCCCCCCTTTCCCCCTCCTGCCCCATCTCCATTTTCACTGACAATAAACAAGCTAATGATCTGATTATTCTGACCTTCACTCACAGTGATAATTATTTTGGTGCAGTACACAGGTGTAAACTTCTTTGGTACATTCAAAACAACAACAAAACAGGAAAACAGTCAATAGCTGTACATGAACCTTTACACGAAATGGCACAACAAGAATTAATTTTTTTTAAAAGTAAACTGGTGTTCAAGTGATTTGGCGCTTTTCTTTTTCAGTAAAAATCCCCAAGAAAGTTTTCTTGCCCTTTAAAAAGCTGGGTATGTCACCAGGTTGAAAACAGAGGAAGCAAAAAGGTCATAAAAATGTATTACTATTAAATAGAAAAACAATGTTCCAGATTTGTCAAACAGTCAATTAAACAAAAAGAAAAGTAAAATATAATTGATGCAGCGAAAAATATCATTGTAGAAACAAATTACAGGGTAGAGTCTTCTTGAACGAAAATCTGCTGGACCACCAGATTGTCTACAGATTAGCCAAGTTTGGTTTTCGGTTATAAATATGAGAGGCTGCTAAAATCTCACCAAAGAGATAGAATTGGGGGTCTTATCTTCTTTTGGTGTAGATGTACCACTGTGTTCAGATTAACCATATTATTATTATTTTGTCAGACTACACAGTAGTTATTATAAACATACATTTCAAAAATTAAATATTTATCTGCACAAAATATATATATATTCTAGCCAGTATGAGTAATGACAACACACATTTTTTAAAAATCTTCAAGCTTGTATGAATTACAATGCCACAAATCTTTCATTGCTGGAGTTTTCAGGAGTCACTAGCCATAAAAAATAAATATATATATATATATGTGAGGCAGCGTGGTGGAACCAGGCTCTCGTCAAAATAATCAAAATGAAGAAACTTGTATTTTTCCGCAGGTTTGTGAATTTTTATCGGATTTTTGTTTTTTAGCTCAACACCTTTCATGCCCTTTAAAGAACTCATTTCTGTGTGAATTTTTCTGAAAAATGTTGATTAAAGGCACAAAAAATGTAAATTTTCAGTTACCACAGATTCTTAAGCTAAGGAAATAACTTATCTTTGGCGGCCATTTTCTCACTAATTTTACCTCTGAAAACAGGTGACCCCCACCTCCTTCTTTCGCAAATATCTCGACTTGTATTTGAGATAAATGGATATTTGTTTCATCCAAATAAAGACAAGAGAACAAGCTTTAAGATGATACCAATAACTCTACATGCCCAAAAATTGACCAGCGCCTGATTTCACCATGATGCCTCACATATATCGGCTGCATTATCGTCTGTTCTGCACTATTCTTTTAGTTTAGTACCTTCAGAAGTTCCAAGGCATTTGTGTGTGCTGCACAGCAGGGTGGTATAAATTGCCCCTAGGGAATAACTCTGTAAATCATTTTTAAGGCACTACAAGCATATAAAAAATATATGATTCAAGAAGTAAATATATTTTATTTTTATCATAGTGTCAAGTACCACATCAGGTGACACAAAAGATGCTGACTGCGACAAAATTATAAATATTTCCTAAAAAAATATATCATGCTGCAACAATGGAATCAGGTGCTCATCAAACTATAATCCTAAAGCTAGCTCATTTGTCTTGCTTGCGATGAAAAAAATTCTCATCAAGATATTTGCGATAGAATTAAGTATGTGGGGGGAGGGGCCTGTCAGAGGTAAAATTCGTGAGAAATTGGCCGCCAACATTTGGCGACTTCAAAAGCCAGCGTATTCTTGAAAATTGCAAATTTACATTTTCTGTGCATTTCATATATGTTTAGTTTATGTTTTTCAGTAATATTGACATAGAAATAGGTTACTTTAGTGGACATAGAAGGTGCTGAGCCACCCTCCCCCCAAATCAAATAGTAAATGCCCATTGCCCAGAAAAATATCTGCTTTTATTCAATTATTATGACGAGCACCTGATTTTACCACAATGACACATGATGGCTTGAAATGAAGTATACTAAAAAAACCAGCATATAATTTGATAGATGGAACACATTCTCAGAGTTCATTGAGCAAAAAACGGGGGAAAAAATGGTAAATCCGTAGAAAACATGATCACATTGAGGAACATATTTTTTTATGGCAGGGTAATATCACAACCAACATTGAATCTCATGATTATTTCCATCTCAAGAGTATAAAATTTCTTTCGCAAGAGGAGACTTTCGGCAAAATACTCCTTTGGGCAGGGATGAAAAGGAAATAATGACAAATCTATTCATGGTCTCAGAAAATAAACAGTGGGAACTGACTGAAGGAAGACATTTCTTTCACATGAGAAGCAAAAAGGCAAAAGTATATATTTTCATACGCTCACCTGAGAAAATGTGGACCAATGTTTGCACAGGGCATCATTGGAAAGAATAGTGACAGTCTAAACAATCAAAAGACAAACACTAATTATTTGAAAGATCAATTCAACTGATCAATTTAACATTCCACATTGAGGTAGTTATTTTTAGTTTTAAGTCTAAAATTCACCACAAATACCTCCAAATAGGGAATTATAAAGCAACAAAACTCAAACATGTCCACTATTCATTTTAAAAATTTTGAATTTTTAAAATCTTTCAAAACTGGGAACTAAATTTTGCTGTCACAATCACAATGAGACTTCCCATGCGGAAGCATTCCCAGGCTTGCCAACTTTTGAGATACTGAATTCTGGAATTTTGATTGCTCCTGAGCGCCACGGACACACACTTCTGTGATAGGCTACTAAAAAAACAACACTCATACCACAAAAACAGCTCAAATAAACCAGTGGAGAAACAGAGAGAGAGAGATGAGAATGTAACAGTACAGTTACTACACATATTCCTTCGTCCTCAGCATTTCTATGCCTTTTCTAAGAAAAAATACTTTGAGGGGGGGGGGGGGGGGGGGGAGAGACATCGAGCGATGATGGCAATTCTGGAATTTCCTGACAAATCCAGGAAGGTTGGCAAGCCTGCATTCGCATAGTAGTCAAAGTCAACAAACACACCACTCCTTGAAATCATGATGATATGACGACTCTTGTTTTTCTTTCAGCACAGACTTGCACACACAGTAAATATGTTTATGATGATGACACAAGAACCCTGAAACACACCTTAACGCCTTCGGGACCGGCCCCCACACCAGCTGATCCTATCCCCAGGACAGGAGCCGCCGCCCACATCCCTTGTAAATACTCACTTCGAAAACATTTTTTCACTTCTAATCAACCCAAACAGGTTTCAACTAAGGTGAATTCGAAGGGAAAGAACTCTTCAGCGCTTGAACAAGCAGTCGGAAAACATGGATAACTTTGAATAAACTTGAACTGGCTTGAATGAGTGGTATTGCCATCGCATAAATACACGTCGATGGTCCGATTTGGTCGGGCGCAGTTTGCGTATAAGTACGTCGGTGGTCTCGAAGGTGTTAAGCGATGTGTGAGAGATTTGACTCTTGCATAATCCTCTCAACAGCGTCATACACAGGCTGCCCTGCATCCAACACCTGCTCCAAGAGGACCATCACATTACTGTAGTCGTGTTTGCACATGACATCAATCAAGTGCTTCTTGGACGGTAAGGCAAACACAGCAACTGCCGCAAGCTTACTGGTGATCCACGGGTGGTGGTGGTAGAGTGTCTTTGAGTAGATATCCCATGCAACTTTCGAGGTCTTCGCCTGCTCATCCTCATCCAGAAGCTGTCTCATGAATGCAAGGATGAATTCTAGAGCCCAGTGCAGTCTCAGCATCATGCGACAACCAGACGGGTGAGAACCTTTGTGACGAGCAGTTCCTTTGTCCACCTCATATTCAACCATTGAGTCTACGGTGTCATAATGGTGGCCATGTTCTGAATGCATGTGATATTCAATGGCTTTCATTTTCGACTCAATGTCTTTTGCTACGAAACCGAAAAGTCGACCGGTGAGTTTAAAAAACCGGCACAGCTCATGATAAGCATGTAGGTAATCTTCAAGTCCGACCCTTTTATCTGTCCTGAGACATCTTTGGAAACATGAAAGCACAACTTCTAAATTGAAATCATGCTTTGATGAATCGTCAAAAGAACCCATCTCTTTGGCAGCAGCAAACCCTAGGTGTACTTGGGCAATGTTCTGCACCTTTTCTGAAGGCTGTGTGCAATCAACCTCCCAACCGCCTGCAGTCTGACCTGAAAAATTAAACAGAAAAAACAGAGATTTAAACAATCTACTGATTTAATATCATGTTTAAATACAGATCAATCATCGCCGATTGAGGCTGAACAGATAGATTTGACACGGAACAACGATGAGCAGACAAGAGACCAAAAATCTTTAAAGAAAAAGTAGACAGCTTTTCTGAGAGCACTTTGTCAACGGATACACACCTACATTCTCACTATATTCTTTCCCTGCCAAACCATGTCAATGCCATGATTGTACCATTCCGCTATTGTTGATTAAATATACATGTATAATATATATATATATATATATACCTTTATAGCATACAGCATTCCATTCTTTACCGCCGGCTCCCCTTCTTTTCTATGATTGTGAATCTTTCTAAAACTCTGTTCTAATCATGATACCTCGATTTCTCTTACATCTTTTAATAAAAAAGAGTCAAAACAAGTGTCATCTTCATTTTCAGGGGAGAATTAAGTCTCATAACTGGTCTTTCCTAATATGCTACCACATTCAACATTTTGTCAATACACTGGCGTGGCACAAGAAAAAAACTCAATATTTTGGATATAAAACATAAATAAATATATATATCTTCCTGCCTTTGAAACAAGAAGGTAGGCAAGACAAGAGTAACAAGAGCAATAACACACACAAAAACTGTCAGATGATTAAGTGGCTCTGCCTCAGGCCAGGACAACAGAACAATCCACCCCACATAAAATTATGAAGTAATTAGAGTAATAAAATTCAAATACAATACAAACATCCATATCTCAAAAACTAATAGTTTGCAACATAAAGTCCAAATCTGTGTACAATGAATAAAAATGAACAAGAAAAGTGCTGTACAATACTGATACCTGAGCAAGAGACAGTGATACTAAAATCAATACAGTCAGGCTTATAGACTCAAACACATCAGAGATTGACAAATGACAAAAGGGTTCGATATATCTAGAATTTGGGATAGATAGCTGATAATGAAAAAATTACAGAGATATCTATATCAGTCAGGGAATGGCAAATTGTACAAGCTATCTATGGTATTCCAATTGTCCGTGTTCAGGTTATCTATCCCTGACTGTACCAGTTTTTGTTAAATTTAAATGTCTCCACTTTTAAAAATGCAATGTCAGTGACATCTGTGTTGTTCTAATACTAATATTTAAGCTCAGATCGTGATGGCTTACTCAACCATATATATGCATTTGAGCAAACTCAATAATTCTCTAACGATAATCTGACAACGTTTTTATTTTAGCTGAGCCTGACATCCAAAATCCCTTCATTACCCTATCTTTCTGGCAACAAAAATAGTCTAAATTATACAATATCAACAGCAAACCTCTAAAAGTAAAATGGTGCACCAAGACTGTGAAAGTGTTCGATACAAAATCATTCCAACTTTACATGATGATGCTTACAACAGCAGTGTGAAAGTTATACTGCCAGTACCACCAGCCTTGTTTACTGCCAGCTTTTGCCATTGATGCACCATGTAAAGGAACAGGAATACATTGAAATGGTACTATTTTTTCCCTAAACCACCATCTGCCAACTCCTGCGCGGTACAGTCTTCACTCAACTAATAAAAAATTTGCTTAGCAATACTGCCAGTAACTGGCTGCAAGAAATGGAGGTATGTAAAACACATTGCAGCGCTCATTCGATAATTGCCTCAAGTCATTTTTTAGCGTTTTGAGAAAAATGACAAAACAAACAGCATATACAACCATAGATTTTTAAAAACATTATTTTGGGGTTATCAAAATTAAAAGTTTAACACAATTTTTGACACAAATCTCGGTAACTATTCAAATTACCTAGATGAGGCCATAGCTCAGTTCAGTTTGCTAAAAATGACTTGGGCAATTATCGAATTGGCATGACAACATGACGGGGCATGGCACAAACTACGCAGCCCTTTCTCCCACACAGGACTGTGAGCTAGTGCTTGTAGCTGATTTGCTTCAGGTCCTCGCCCATTCCACCTCCCTACCCATGAGCAATAGACATAAGGTATTACGCTTTTAACTAAATAGTCTCTAAAAGATATATTTTTGTCGCTTAGTCGATACTAATAGACGTTGAGATACTTTGTTTTAAAAACTAAAAAGTATAGAAAATGCATCTGACCGAAAAACATTGGCCGTGATAAATGGCCGCTTTTAAGGACAAGCAGGCCAACCCAGATTTCAGAGGCTTTCAGAAATCTTGACGTACACCAAAAGTGGGCATTGCCCTACCTATAGGAGAAGTTTGGTTTCATTGGTGTATATATTTGTTTGGTTATAGGGAAAACTCGCCTTGTCTTTTGAAGAAACTGAACACAGGCAAAAACTTTACCTTTGATTTTCTCAAACCAGCATTTTACGGGATAGCCCTCTTGTGCTTAAATCGACCAAAACAAAGACATGCAATCGATTTCCACGGTTGAAGTTGGGGGATAAATTTCCAAGAGTTTATGAATGCAATTGATCCCCCAAAATTCAGAAAGCAACTTTCTGGGTTTCAGCTAAAATAGAAAAGAGAAAGAAAAAAAAATTAAGCCCTGCCCCCAGGCGTAGTCACTCATTGTCCGATGCTTTGTCACAAATTTAGAATCGGCCCAATCACGCTGCGGACAGGTCATCAAAATTTATTCACTTGCCGTTATTGTTAGTCCCTCCAAGGAATGCTTACCCAAATTGACCAATGGGTAGACCTAACAATATATTTTCAATTGCTGGTGAGGGAAGCATGTGATCCATCATGATAACCTTTAATCCCCATCCACCATCCACAACCCATGCACAAATCGTATGTGAGGTGACTGGTCTGTATTGTTTTTATCTAATCTGTAACAAAGTAACAATGGACATTGACGTGAACTGACGATAGAAGCATCGCTCGTTCTCTGAGTGATGGTGACCCGTGTTTGTTTTACCATAGCACTCGGTTTTCATCGTCTTACTTACATCATTTTTACTTTTACTTATTTTATCCTTGCACAAAATCAGCAACAAAAAAGAAAGCTTACCAAAAAATCAAACCAACAAAACAACACAAAGAAACCACTCACACCCCTTGCCTTTTTCAAAAGAAAACAAAAACCCTTTTGAATTAGCCTTATAAAATGGCAGTCTAAAGTCTGAGATCAGCCCCGGTTTGGACCTCAGAAGAGACTGATTTGCTTTCTTAATTTTGACCAGTCCTGACTAAGACGGCCACCTGTGTCAAACGGCCACTTTTCTCCTTGACAATGGGTGGCCGTCTTACAGTTTGACTGTACCACATTTCTTGGCCTTTTTATTGTCAAAGGTGATTGAAATTATTACAGTAAAGATATTTTTGTTGTTACATCCCTTTGTTTAATCTTAGTAAGTACTGAGTCCTTGTCGATATTAGGCTCACTTAATCGATAAAGTACTCGATATAGGCCAGTATCGACTAGCACCCATCCCTAATCAAGGCCAGCACACAAAACACAGTGATGACACAAATTTATGAATACTCAAAGTTCCTTTCTTCAGCTAGGCTGATGTTATATTTTGAGACATAGCAAATAACTTCCAAAAATACATAGAATTGACAATTTATAAAAACCTTTATTAATTTTTGATAAAATTACTTTTTTGTGTCATAATAGTTATGAACGAACAATAAGTGACCAAAATACTATCGATTATATCAAGTTTCATCGACTAGAATTGTCTAAAATAACACTCTGGTCTAATTATAGTCAAGTGATAAATGGAAGACCATTGAACAGCTATTTTTAAACGCAAACTGGTCTTAGGGCATATTATGCATAAATTTAAAGTTCGTTCATAACCATTATGACACACTGTTTCGTTCATAACTATTATGACAAATTTTACTTTTGGCCCCTAAAAATTACTTATATTGTTCTGTTTTTCACATAAAACGGATTTCATTTATGAGGCTTTCCTTAAAATATGATAGATTCCTTTATGTAGGGAGAATTCAAAGTTTATTTCCTGAAAAACCCTTAGAATACCTTTAAAATGGTTCGTTCATAACAATTATGACAAACTTCAATTTTGACCTAAAAATTTACTCATTTTGAGCTGTCATTCATTTTTTAAAACTTTTATTAAATGAAACTCTCCTCATAATATGTATCTCTGTACATGTTTTTAAAGTTTGTTAACACTGAAAAGCCCTCAAAATATATAAAGTGGACTATAAATAGTTCGTTCATAACCATTACTACAAAAGTATAAATACTAATTAAAATCCACACCCATACACTTATGATAAAAATCAAAATATCAGAATGTATGTAAGGTCTATTCTGTCCTTTAGTTGGGTTAAAATTAAAAATACATCCCAAAACAACTGTACATTACATGGAATAGTGTTTCGTTCATAACCGTTATGACACACTGTTTCGTTCATAACTATTATGACAAATTTCACTTTGGGCCCAAAAAATTAACTTATTGTTCTGTCATTCACATAAAATTGTTTTAATTTATGAGACTCTCCTCAAAATAAGGTTATATGTGGGAAGAATTCAAAGTTTAATCACTGAAAAACCCTTAGAATACCTTTAATTGTTCGTTCATAACTATTATGACAAACTTCAGTTTTGACCTAAAAAATAATATTTTTACCTGTCATTTACTTAAAAATTTTATATTAAATGAAAGTTTCCTCATAATATGTATCTGTGTACATGTTTTTAATGTTTATCAACTCTAGAAAGCCCTCAGAGTACAAAATGTAGTTCGTTCATAACCATTACTACAAAAGTAAAATACTAATTAAAATCCAGACCCATACACTTATGATAAAAATCAAAATATCTGAATGTAAGCAAGGTCTAATACATCCTCAAGTTGGGTTAAAATTAAAAATACATCCCAAAACAACTGTAACTTACATGGAATAAGGTTTCGTTCATAACCATTATGACACACTGTCACGTTCATAACATGATGACAATCCATTATGACAAGCATATTTTTGCCTCTTCTTCGCTTCTCTTTTGAGTCATCAGCACGATACTCTTCCATGTTCATTCCACCATGTAAAAGGATGTTGTGAAACAGTGGGAAGTCCCTCACATAATATTTTGCAGAAATATCATAAAGTGTTTGTTCATAACATCATTATGACAAACCTGGATTATCTCAATCAAAGTCATATTTAAGCAAAACCATGCGATGGAGCGGAAAATTACCCTTCTGATGGATCAATGTCAAACCAATGTTTAATACCGGTCATTCCCCGGGATGATATGTTTAACGATTTGGGTTTTCTAGACCTTGGAAAGTCTGATGATGTAATTATGACACGAGTTATGAACAAACTTATAAATTTTACTCAGCAATAACATCATTAATATAAAAAAATAAAACCCTTTTAATGGACACACGCTGTTATGATGGTGTATACAAACTATTTTCAATGTTTGAATGCACTTCTGTTTGATAGTTTAAGATTAACAATATTCTGTATTTAACATACAATTACGTGTGCACTCAGGATGAGTAAAAAATGCCCTATTTTTAGTACTATTATCTTTCTATGTAGAGATATAAGATGCACACATCAATCTACTTGCTCATGCAGCTTGACCAACTTATTTCCTTGCCATATACATAAAGTTTTCAGAAGAAAACATATTTTACCATGAGTAGTGGTTGATTTAAAAAGTCCTTAAGCAAACACCCCCACCTTTTGGCAAAAGCTCACATAGCAACTGTACGCATACATGTCGCATGACCTTCGGTTCATCATGGCCTGTTTTCACTGCAAAACTAGTTTTCATAGTGACCCTACACCTAACCTAAGCATAATAAAGCATGTGGTGAGTTTCATATTCTCATAACATCACCAGCATTCAGCATATTGGCCTTTCTACCTCAATTTTCGTCTGTGTTCTGTGTGACTTCGGCATAAAGTAAGGTGCATGACAATGTCAAAGAGAAAGTATGGAATCTGCAGATCAAATTGCAGTTTTAGAATGGGATGTGGTAAGATTGAAGAATACCGGACCAGCGGACTGACTTTGCCTTGTCTCAACCTTACGAATTCATAATTTTCCCGTTTTTAATTCTCTCAATGGAGAATCTCGGACCAGTAGACCTATTCATTAAAATTTTGTCAGAACCCCCCTCCCCCCTCCTCTATCCCAACCACCCGCCCCACCTACCCCACTTTCTCGCGGGCCACCTCTATTCTCACCCGGAGTGAGAATAGTGCAGGCGAGTCTTGTGGCTATTCTCACCCGGTGCGCGTTCACCAAATTTTGCGTTCACCCTAAACCACAGAATTCTACACTGTGATAACAGAAAAATTG
Organism: Aplysia californica; assembly: GCF_000002075.1. Classification (NCBI taxonomy): domain Eukaryota; kingdom Metazoa; phylum Mollusca; class Gastropoda; order Aplysiida; family Aplysiidae; genus Aplysia; species Aplysia californica. The sequence goes on from NW_004797742.1 coordinate 196,368, forward strand.
TAGAATTCTGTGCCGTGAACAAACGTTCCATTACAACTGTAGCCTACTAAAAGCGTACAATTTTGTCTGTGGGCAGTGGAGAGAGAGAGAGAAAGAGAGAGAGGAGTAGCGCGAGAATTTCCGGGCAAAACAAAATGGCGACCCGCATAGTTCGGCTCGATTCGAAAAGTTAAATAGCCGTAGCATCTTTGTAGACAACCAAATTAATTTACTTTTGTGTTTTAACATCATTTTTTAACTTTGTTTTGGTCAATTTGATCGTCCACACCGATAGACAGTATTCAGAAAGAGACAGAGTGAGAGAAGAGGGAAGGAGTTGATCTTGCGAGAACTTCCGGGCGGGTGAGAATAGCCACTTTCTTCTCGCGCAATAATGTACGAGTGGTCCGGTATTCTTCAAACTTCCCTGGGAGATCTCTAGATAGATCTAGATCTATGCGACTATGCGAATAAACTTGCAAAAAAAGTGACATTTGCCAGAAGCATGGCATTTCCCACTACTCTATCAACAACAGCAGAATCATCAGATCACTATAAAGTCACTATATTAGTAGTAGTATTAGACTAGAGCAGTCCTCCCTACACTGAAAACCCAGTTAATCCAAAGACATTTCCGTTTAAGTTTAAAAAGACTCCACCAAACATGACATAAAACAATACAGTCAAACCTGCCTTACGGAATCTCCCTGCTTCCTCCTTGAAAAATTCCTGCATGATAAAACGGAAAACCTCTCTAAAAGAGAACTAAGGCTAGATATCTAGAATACGGCTAGCCACTTCGATCTAGAATCTAGTCTAGATCTAGATCTATATCTAGATCTAGATCTAGATCTAGAAATCTAGAGAATCCAGATTCTAGAGGCTTTGCGTAAAGCAAACATACAACATACCATCAACACGACCGTTATGTTCCACCGTTGAATCGCCCACCCGTAGCTGAGCAAGATGGGCAGTGCAACTGCACTGCACAGCGCAAACAAACAACACTGGTGAGTCCAAGTAATGGTACTGTAAAGCCAAGTAGACGAAAACGAAGATCTATATAACTTTACGTAAGTTCCCCCTGAGCCCCTGTTCGGGTCCACCGTCAGTGCCGCGTGCCGTGACTGAGTTCTTAGTGCCGGGATCAACTGTCAGGCCAATCATTATTTTGTAAACAGACTGGAACTATTTATAGATGTATGGCTCTTTATACTTCAGTGGCTAACAAGTTATGTTTCTTGCATATAAGATAAGATGTGGTGAATTTTCAGTGGCTCTACAGGAGTAGTAAAAACACATGAACATAGTAGGCCTAGTAATTGAATTTAAATTGTTCATATTTATTACTCTCATATTTATATATAAGAATTTCAATATGAAGAGAAAAATAAAACCTGACAATAACATGACATGTAACTTCAGAATTGTAGAAGACAGCTTATGACGAATATAAGAAATAAAGCGACAGGCAAATTTCTTCGGACACACAATAGGGAAAGAAGCAATGGAGAATATTGTAACAACAGGCAAGTTTGATGGAAAGAGAGGCAGAGGCAGACAAAGGGAAAAGATACTGGACAAGATGACAACATGGCTAGGAGCAGCAAGAACAACAGACACCATTTCTGCAACGCTAGACAGAGTGAAGTGGAGGTCCATATGATTGCCCACGCCAGTTGGCAAGGCACCGCGGATGTCAATGAACTTCAGATGCATTTATATATATAGGCCATAAATATATGTGTGTGTGTGTGTGTGTGTGTGTGTGTGTGTGTGTGTGTGTGTGTGTGTGTGTGACAACTAATTGGTGATCAGGCGTGCTTGTCAAAATATTGAAATCAAAGAAACTGGCTTTTTTTTCTCGCATTCTGGTTCTAATTTTCTTCTATTGACTCATCACCATTTATGTTTATTTAAAAACATATTTCTCTGTGGATTTTACTGAAAATCATTTCGTTAAAGGCAAAAAAAAAAAAATCAATTTTTAGTTTCCAAGGCCTCTGCTCGAGCTATATACATGTAATGGAAGTTGGCAAACTTTGGCGGGCCATTTTCTCGCTAATTTTACCTCTGAAATCAGATGATCCTCTTCATCCTTCAATCGCACATATTTCGACTTCTTTTCAACATGGATGGATATATTTTTTTCACCAAAGGCAAGGCAACTGAATAGCAATATCATTTGCCAAAAAAATTGACGAACGCCTGATTCCACCACATCAGCCGCCACATGTTTACCATCTCAACACACAGGAATTTATAATAGATTTTAAAAGTTATATAAATCATGAATATCATAACATGCGTAGATATAGAAAGTCAATAGCAATACACATTAATATCAATTTTGACAGCAGCCTTATCGTAAATGATAGGAAACTTCGAAAGTATTTTTCTTCATCTGTACTGGGTGGCAAATGTATCTGTTGCTACATGATCAAAACATTTGTGAGGACAGGGGCTGTGATATGGGGGTCATTTAAAATCCCATAGTTTAAATATATAT
>NW_004797742.1:199872-227638 GCF_000002075.1 Aplysia californica
AGAGAGAGGGGGGGGGTACACACACACTTATTGTGATTTTAAATTCTTCGTCAATTCTTTTAAAATTATATCAGGATATCCTGCTGGGTTTCTTTATCATTCGGTGACAATTTTTTTTTGTCTTGCACGCTACAAAGTTTCTAGCCCAGAGGCAAGTATAAAAAAGTAACATCTTAATGGGGGAAAAGGGAATGGGGAAAAAAGAGACATATTGTTATCACAAGTATCAACATTAAAACTGTTCAATTCCCTTTAAAAGAACATTATTTGATTCATATTCTTATGCAGAAGAGCAGTGTGAGAATAAAAATGCCAATCTCGCTTTTCGTTGATGTTTACTCCAAGATATTTGTAGAAGTTTACAGCCTTTAAACTTATTTTAATGAATAGTGCTTTTTTAATTTGTCTTTTAAAAACTTACAAAGTTTATTTTCAGTTCAATTCAATGCAATTCAACTCAATTCAATTCAGTTCAAGAGAGAGAGAGAGAGAGAGAGAGAGAGAGAGAGAGAGAGAGAGAGAGAGAGAGAGAGAGAGAGAGAGAGAGAGAGAGAGAGAGAGAGAGCGTGGGAAGGATTTTATACCGTGTTTGACGGTGACATAAAGCTTCTTTTACCTTCTTGTGCACAACTACCAATTTGGCATCTCTGTGTATCCTTTTAACTTTCGTTTTCGGAACGTTTTTCATAAAAGAAGTATTACGTGTTAGTTTTGAAAAATGTTCATGATGAAAGGTAAATTGGTTGAACATTGTTCCTAAAAATAGTACAGGCTTAAAATCTTGACATGATTTGGATTGATCTGTTCAGTAAAGTTTTTGCGTTAACGTTTTTTTGTTTGTTTGTTTATTTGTTTGTTTGTTGTTGTTGTTGTTTTTTTTTACCAAAACCGTTCCTGGTACCTGGCCTTTCACGGAAGCGGAAATAGGTGGTAAGGTTCATTGTTGGGAAAACAGAAGAAAGAGGCCCTGCAGGGAACCGAGCAAAATGTCCACTTTGGAAGGCCTGTGACTTTGCATGATCTTGGATGATTGAACGTGTTACTACTGTTACCGAAAACTAGGTATGACGAAGGAGCATTTGTCAGTCTACTACTAGTGTAAAAGGTAGGACCATTTTTTTTATTTGAAGGAGTGTTAAGTGTATTAAAACTGGAATGTCATGTCATAGATAGCAGCAACGACAACAACATTATCATTGTCGTTGTTGTTGGGACGATTGTCGATAGGCTGAAAGTAAGTGAAAATGAAAAGGCTAACAAAGAGTTTTGAATTCTAAAATATAAACTGAAACGGTCATGGATATGGTGTGAAGTGAGACAGAGAAGTGGATAGGCGCACGTGAGTCAGAGCCTTATGGCAACAATGTGTTCTCTAGCTCTAGAACTAGATCTAGAGTCTAGATCTAGAGTCTAGTTTTGTCAAAAGTTTGTTGTTTGATCCTGGCTACCTCTTCTATTCTATTCTCACCCCGGCGCAGGCGAGCCTTTTGGCTATTCTCACCCGGTGTGCAATCACCGTGATAGCCTTGGCCAACCAGTGTAGCGTTCACCGTGAACCACAGAATTCTATACCGTGATAACATAAGTAGAATTCTGTGCCTTCAACAGAGTAGCCTAAAAACACGCAAAACAGCCCAGTACGTCACATTCAACGCAAAATTCTTGTGCGTCACCGGACGCTGAAGGCAATGACTACTTTCGTTTTTCTGTTTCCCCCGTTGCTTCCGTTGTTCTGGGGACGCGGGTAAGGGGAAGTCACTCAAGAAAACAATTATATCCGGGCACATTTGATGACCCGTTCAAAACAAAAGTGGGCGAAATTCGGACTTCCGGCACGTCACAAGTTGACGACAATAACGGCGAATGTTAAACATCCGACCGAAATCGTAGATCTAGGAACCCGATGTTCCTATCGCGGCTTTTGAAGTATTGAATAAACGACGATAGGCAAAGAGATTTAACCAGCTACGGTGATTCTACTGAAAAATAATGGTGTTTTCTGAAACACCTAGTCCGTGACGACACGACAGACGCACAAGTAATCCGAATTGTTCGTCTATTTGCAAACAAATAAACCGATTTCTTGAGCAAGTTAACCTACAAATAACATAGGATCAAAGCACACATAAAAAAACACACCCCAAAATACTAAATTTGGACATTCTTGGAAGTTTGCATTGGTGTGCTCAAAATGACACTTCAGGAATCACTAAAAAACGAACATTTTTGGCACAAAATTTACAAACTCAAGATTGTAAAGCTGACAAGGGGTCTGAAACTGCTAATGCAGGTTCTACATCCTATATTTGACGTGTGTATACGTTTTGGAGGAATAAATACTAATGCATCACATTTTATGCACACTAATGTGAGATGTGTGTGTTTTTCCCCACGTTTTGGCAATGGCAATGGCTCATCTTTAAGCCTGCATGAAATTTATTTCCTTTGGATATGATAAAAAGACTTTCTGCATACAAAAAAATCGGGGAGGAGAGATCACATTCTTGCGTTAGGCCTATCGATCGATGTCGACGGTTCTCTCGATCCTGTTATTCCCCCGACCTAGATCTACATGGACTCGTCAGTTTCGTGCCACGGAACAAGAATTATAATACTACATAGTTATAGCAAAGATAGTAAATCGTAGGGTGTAGTATCTTTGGTTATAGTAGCTTACATAAATTCATAGAATGACTTTCTCGTTAGCAAGGAACAAAATATAGATTAAATCTAAAGAATTGGTGACTGAGGGGTCTTTTTTTATGTATGATTACTAGTATTTTCTACCAATTTTGTACCGGTACGGAGATGGGTAAACTTCTGAAAGAAAAAGCATTGTGGACACCGAGCTGGAGCCACAACCACGTTCTTGGGGGGGGGGGCATCTGGTGTATTTCAAATGCTAAGGAGGTTCAAGCAAAATTTGAAAAATTCAAATGAACCCAACATGGTCAGTACACTTTCTCTTGTCTTCTGTTCCATTTCAGATGTTTGTTTACTTTCTTTCACTATCTGTTTTTTGGTGCCTGTACACAGAGCACTCCTGGTATGTTATTTTATACAATTATACACAAAAATATTGCAAGAAAAGTTAATGGATATCCCATTTTAGTAACATACCCAGGGTACCTTTTCAACCTTTTCGCTCACAGTGATAAAAGAGCCTTTCATGCAAAGAAAATAACAAGAGATTTGGAATCTGCAGGAAAAAATACAAAAGATAGCCAAGTTTCATAGATATATTTTTAAAAATAAAAAAGTTGCAGGAGTTTGAATGTTGGCCGCGAGTCCTTGGCCTAAAATTTCTATGAATTTTTTTACACATTTCCCCTGATATTTTAAAAACTACTGCAGATACATCAAATATCTTTATAGATATAGGTTCTGCAGGAAAAACTACAATAGGCTGCCAAGTTTCATTCATGTATTCCGTTTATTACAGAATTTATGATAAAAAATGCCTCAAAACACCCAAAAATGTGGACCGTGTTTTGGGATTTTTTCCTTATATGAAAGTCACCCCCCCAAAAATTCATTTAAAAAATCATAACTTTTTTTTATTTATGAACGAATTTTCAAAATTCAAAAACCGTGATACTCAGCAGAGATAAGGCTATCATATGCACATTGTTTTGTTGGCTTTAGAGCAAAAAAAAATTTTTCATGGTTCTTGCTAAAACAATACAATCCATGAATATCACCAAATTCTGTATAAATAATCAGGGTTGGGTTGATTTAAATCAGTTGATTTTTATAAATTTAAATCAACTTGATTTTTAAAATAAAAATCAGTGATTTTCACTTTTTTTTAAATGTATTTTTATTCAGTTTTTACATATTTCAACATTCAGAATTCCTTTCCTTGGTTTCATAAAACAGATATAAGGTTTAGTACACTAATATAATCATGCTTAAAAGTCTGCTTTCCCCCCTTTCACTGTAAAATGATACAGTATTCAATTTTTTCCCCCCCCCCATAATTGAAATCAGAGCTGGGTTGATTTAAATCAGTTGATTTTTTAAATTTTAATCAACTTGATTTTGTGATTTAAATCACTTTTTTTTAAATGTATTCTGTTTTTACATATTTAAACATTCAGAATTCCTTTCCTTGGTTTTATTTAACAGATATAAGGTATAGTAGACTAATATAATCATGCTTAAAAGTCTGCTTTCCCCCCTGTCACTGTAAAATAATACAGTATTCAATTTTCTTTCTTTTCATAATTGAGAACCAGGGTTGGGTTGATTTAAATCAGGTGATTTTTAAAAATTTAAATCAACTTGATTTTAAAAATAAACCTCAGTGATTTAAATCACTTTTAAAAAATGTATTGTTTTTACGTCTTTAAACATTCAGAATTCCTTTCCTTGGTTTTATAAAACAGATATAAGGTTTAGTAGAGTAATATAATCATGCTTAAAAGTCTGCTTTCCCCCCTGTCACTGTAAGTAGTAAATTAATACAGTATTCAATTTACTTTTTTTTTCATAATTGAAATTAGCATTTTCTTTTTCTTTTTAGACAAACACAAGCGCGCACACACACACACGCACACTGTAATAAAATACAAGTTTATCTATGCATAATTACCCCCTCCCCCCTCCCCCCCTTTCCTTTTAGACTGACATTTTCTCCATTTTTTGTCTGTAGCCATAATTCACTGATAATAGCAGATTAAGGCTTTCTTTTGCAGTTGCTTATATTAATCATTAGTTAAAATAAAGACAATGCATTCTGCACTAAAAGAACATACTTTTAGCCACCAAAAATCCCAAACTGTGTCGACATTTTAAAAATTTTTTAAAAATTTTAAAAAATCCGATTTAGATTTTTAAAAAATCTGATTTAAATTAAAAAATTTTTTTTTTTTTTTTGATTTAAAAAATCAAAAAAATCACCAACCCTGATAATAATCCATTTATTTGAATTCACTGTCCACAAAAATCATTATGTACACAATATATGTAAATAATAAAAATAAACAGTAAAAAAGGAATAAATTACTAAAAGAAAAAGAAAAAAAAAATCAGTTGAAGAAATGGCTCACAACTTTGGAACCGCCTATAAGACAGCTACCACTTTCCCGCTAAATAGCGGAAACTCCGCTTCATCTAGCTTGTCCCGCTACTTTCCTCCTTCCTCCACGGGACCGCTCTTGTTTGCAAATTTTGATACTTTTTTTTTTTTACCCGCGGAAAACACCGAACCGGGAGAGAGACGAAAACGCTGCTTGCGCATGTCCGCCGGTAGCTTTCTACTTCCGTTCTTTTAGGCCCAGCGCAAGTTTCACATTGTTTATTGTGGAGCAGCACAGTGTCGATCGGGCATCGGGACGTTGGCGCGCAGAGTTGTCTTTGAAAACGGCGGAAATTTGAGAGAAATTTATGCAGAGTGCAAAAATAAAAGGAGCTGGAATGAGAAGGAAAGAAGCAGCTGGTGTGCAACTTGAAAAGTTGATTAGAAAATTGAACTAGCCGCTTGCTGCACTTTGCTGCGTTTGGTGCGCTAAAGAAACTGCGTACCGCGGCACTCCTGCACAATTGCGGTCCCGTTTGTTAACATGACGGCTATTGTGGCTATGGAAGTGAATCTAGATCCAGATAATCTATATATAATCTAGGTCTACACATATTCTAGATATCTAGATTCTAGATCTAGATTAGATAGCCTCGGCTATTATTTTAATTCATCAATTTAGATCACTAAATAAGAAACACACTACAGGGGCACTAAGTGCAAATGGGACTGCAATTGTACAGGAGTGCCGAAATCGCTCAGTTCAGCGGCAAAGGTGTTGCCTCCCTGATCCAATACTGCTCTACATCGATGTACAAGTTTAAAGTGAAAGAAATCTTTTTATGAGACACCAGCTGGCAACAAACACTGGATTTTTAGTCACCAAGTCCAAACTGTGTCAAATTGACTCAAATGCTTGTTAGTCAACTTAGTGCCTTTGTTGTTTTTTTTAGGGGGGGGGGGGGGGTTTGACGAAATCATCATCTGCGACCATCTGGACGGCTCAAAGCTTTAACGGTATCAAACAAGACAATCACAAAGAGAATGCGCTATTTTTGTCCGTAACGTCATTTGTTTACTTACTACATGTGCTGCACGTTGTGTTGCAGTCTTTCAATCAATATAAACTTAAGCGTGTGCAATTGGGTTGGATTTGTAATGCATTCCAACGTTGTGGGTTCCGCACGTTGTAGTCTTACAACAACAAAACTTGGAAAACATCCACCTCATCGAAAAGGACGCTAAAGAATGGAAGAAGGGCACCAAACAGAAGTAGTTTTTAGCCTCGGCTTCGCGGAAAGCCCTCATGATTTTCCGTAAATCTCCGAGAAATGCCGGTTGCGCACGTGAGTTGTCGCATACTTAACGGGAGGAGTGCGTCACAAAATACTCGCGAATCTACTAATAATTTCTTCAATTTTCGCAAATTACGGCTAAAACTGATGTAGAAATGCATAGTCTGAGTATAAAAACTTCCATTCATTTTGCTTTTGGAAGTAAATTTTGCACTTCGCGTTGAGTCAAAATGTAATTACACCCGCGATTAAACGACCACCATTTCGCTCTGTCCGTTGCCGTTTCAAACTGGTGCTCCATTTCATTTTTTTCGCTCATCACATTAGCAAAAACATACCACTTGGGTGTTCTAGCCATTTTTGGCGAACATCTAGCATAATATGCCATTTAAAACAAAAATTGTCAGACTCGCGAATATCGGGAAATGCTGTAAGTCTCAATAGTCACGTCCGTGACCCTGTTACGCAAAATATCAAATGAAATAAACAAAGTCGACACTTGCTTTTTATTCACGTGTTTATTGGGCACATAAACCATCAAAACAACACAAATTGAACACAAAACAGTACAACAGGAGAATTTTATTTAAAAAATAAACCCTGTGTTGTCTCTCACACCCTTACCGTGAAATCCGCCAGAGAGGAGTAGCTCGAGAACTTCCGGGCAAAACAAAATGGCGACCCGCGTAGTTCGGCTCAATTCGAAAAGTTAAATAGCCGTAGCATCTTTGTAGACCAAATTAATTTACTTTTGTGTTTTAACCTCATTTTTTAACTTTGTTTTGGTCAATTTGATCGTCCACACCGATAGACAGTATTCAGAAAGAGGGGGAGGGGAGGGAGGAGTAGATCTTGCGAGAACTTCCTGGCAAAACAAAATGGCGACCCCCGTAGTTGGGCTGGATTCGAAAAGTGAAATAGCCATCTGGCATCTTTGTAGACGACGAATTAGCTTACTTTTGTGCTATAAGGTCATTTTTTCTTTGCTTTTGTCAAGTTGATCATCCACACCGTTAGACGGTATTCCGAAATTAGGAAAAACAGGTCTTGTTTCACACCGGGTGAGAATAGCCAACGCTGGCAAGTCTCACCCGGGGTGAAGATAACCACTTCCAATGTCATTGGTAGCGTCAATTTCCACAGAGTGAAGCGGTGTCAAGTCTGAAAACAACGTTCTATGATCTATCTTAAGTTTTCTATTCATAATGTGTTACGAACACATAAAATGAATATTAGATCTAACCCCCTCTCATTAGGTCTAGTTGAGAAGTCATGACGAATAGTTACTTACACACATTCCTGGGTTCGAAAGGAAATAGTATAGAGGTCAATTACCAAATGTTTTGTTCTCAAATTCTTCTTTTTACCTGCACAAATGGTATTCAAAACTATCTATAAACTTATTTTTTTAAGGTAGTCATTTTGCATTGAAATTCAAGTTTATGAAAGTGCTGTCGTTATTCTCACCCAGGGTGAAAATAAAAATACAGTCGAACCTGCCCTGGCGGCCACCTGTACAAACGGCCACTTTCCATTTCCTACCTTGCGTTTTTTCTATTTAATTTAACTGTGTAAAACGGGCACCTGTCCAACGTGGCCGAGGCCACCATATTTTAACACACAACCCCTATCACACCAAACAACAACTCCTGTCTTAGACGGCCACCTTAGTGACTCCATAATTACGGTTTGTCATAAATCGTGCATTGGCCCCTGGCGCTGTGGGCGAGCCGTCATAATCCAATCACCTGTCGTTGTTGTTAGGTAGTCTCTTCAAACGATCATGTTGTGTTGCCCCCTCCCATTGTTGACCAGTAGGTAACAAATTTTCAGCTGCTAATGAGGTAAGCGTGTGATCCCTCATAACCCATGCCCCGCCCAGAACTCATACACAAATCGTACGTGAGATGAGTGGTCACTGTTTACCCAGTCTGTAACAAAGTAACAATGGACGTCAGCATGAACTTGTGACAGAAGCGTAGTTCGCCTTTGGTGAAAAAATATTCATCTATCTAGAATAGAAGTCAAAATATTTGTTATTGAAGGAGGTCGGGGTCGCCTGATTTCAGAAGTAAATTCAGTGAGAAAATGGCCGCCAAAGTTTTATGTGACTTCCATAGTTCGAGAGTCCATGGAAACTGAACATTAAATATTCTTGTTCCTTTAATTGTTTTTCTGTAACATCCACTCAGAAATGTGTTTTTAAAGGGACATAAAAGGTGTTGAGCCAGAAATAGAAAAGTTGAAAACATTTCCCAAACTGACAAAAAAATGCAGATTTCTCGGATTTCATTATTTTGACGAGTGCCTGATTTCATCACGATGCATCACATATGCGTACAGCTTTCCCATACGCATATGCATACGGCCCTCCTGTACATTTAGCCTCTTTGCTGTGCGTACGGCCCTCTTTTAGTATAGATTTAGATCTAATTAAGTGTATGCTCATGGACTTGATTATCGCTCAGGTTCGGCCAGACAGCATCACTTTATCAATCGATATCTTGACCAAGAGACGCTCTACGAGGTCAAGATAACTTGCAAAGTCACTGGTCACTATTTATAACTTTCACCTGTAATTTACTACGTCATTTTTCATAAAGTGTACTAAAATTTTCCATTGAAAAAGGTCAGCATCTATGCCCTTTACATAGGGCCTGCACGCTTCCCGTTCAAGTAGGTCAGACCTATATATATATTGGTCCTGCGTGCTCCCCGGGTAGCCCGGCTCACACCCTTTATATATGTATAGGGCCTGCGCACTTCCAGGGTTAAGTTTGTTGTGTCCGGCTTGGTAGTTTATGTGCCTCCTACAAAGCCTAGCTTATTATGTGAAGTGGAGGGTCATACACATAGCCTCGATGCTATGCATACGGGAGGGCCTTATGCATAACCACGAGGCTATGCGTACGGGAGCCAAACACATAGCCACTTCGAAAATAAAAATAATGTATCATGCCCTTCTCAAACTAATCTGCTAATCTTGTACACATAGCCTAGCCACTTACAGTGGGTGTCATATCGACAAGAAGTCGGCTCTAATGAGGCAATCCTTAATCCTCGATTTTTTTTCCTCTATATCTCTTTGTAAATGTACTTCAGCTCCAAAGAGATTGCAAACAGACGGAAGTCGCTTTCAACGAGGTCGCGATAACCAAATAAAAGCAATTAGCAGCCCAAAAAACGAAGAATTTTTCTTTCTCTCCATCTCACGCGAAGCACAAGGCCAATCCTCGATTCCTAACTCATTGTATTGTTAGATCTAGTGTGCCGATCCTAATATGGACCCCAAAGCCAAGAAGATGGGTGAGGGTTACCCTACGGTAAGGGTGGGAGGGGGCAGGTGGGAATACGATGTAGGCTGTGTGAAACTGGATGAACTCTGGATGGGTAGGTCTAGATCGAGACCTTTATTTTTTTCTATTTTCTTTTCTTTCCCTGATCTGAAAATCCAAGCTCCTGCCTTTACTTTATGTTAGATCTGGGCCTAGATGTGAGAAGGTATTATGTTTCCAAACGATAAGTGTTCCAGGAAAAAAATATTTTAAAATGCCGAAATGACAGTCAGAACACAGCTCAAACACGTGCACACTGATGCTGTTTGAGATTTTAATTTCTGGTATTGGTACATCATGTTATATAATTTGTCTCTTTTCTTTAGCCTTGGTCATGTTCAATGAGAGGTCGGATTCAACGAGGACAACAAGCCGATCCCGGCTACCTCGTTGAATGCGACACCCACTATATTCTCCTTGTATTGGCAGCACAGAAATATACACACATCAGATCAACATGAATGCATTGTTGTCGTTCTAAGGCATATTTTTATGGGAATGGGGTAGGAACATATCCTCTAGACTCAAATAACTTTGATATTATAATGTAATTGAACATTTGGTTGAATTCGTTAAAGTGCATCAAGTTGATTTTATAATGATGACCCTTTTTTCCCCCCTTTGGCAACAGATTTGTATTCATTCACATATAACTGTACAGAATGGACACATGTATTATATCAGTTGAGTTATCAACAAGCCATGTTCAATTTTTTGTTAAATTGAAATGATTAGTGTGCATAATTGAGAAATTTGCATATATAGTTGAACCTGCCATGACAGCCACCTGTGCAAACGGCCAGTTTCCATGATAAAACGATCACCTTTCCACCGTGGCCACCATATTTTATCACACACCAACCAATAAAACCTGTGTAAGATGGTAATGAATTAATAGGTATATTTGTCCCGACAAGCCGTCAAAATCCAATCATCTGTCATTATTGATAGGTAGTCCCCCCAACCGATCATGTTACGTAGGCCGCTCCCACTGTAGGTAACAATAAATTTCAAGCTGCTGGTGAGGCAAGCATGTGACCCATCATAACCCATGCAAACACTATGCTATCCCCTTGGTCAGCCAGTGAGTGAATCTTTACCTGAAGTTTGATGATTTTATGGTTTATGAGTGTGAAATTGATGGGTGAAATCAGACAAGACAAGGAATTGGACAGAATTAGAAAATATTGGAGAGTTTCCTACAAAGTCCAGTGTCATGTCTTTGGCAGTGGCCTCTGCAGAAAAAATTGGGGCCTCGTGATGAAGATGCCCCTTTTGAGTATAATTTGTGGTTAGGGCAGCTGTCCCTACCGCTTAGTCTGATTGAGTTTGGGGTTTCATAACTTTATTACTTTATTTCAAATAGTATGTTTCAATCCTTAGACTTGCACATTTTCTAATTTAAAAGTTCATTAGAAAAAAATTAACAAAATGACCTTTTTGGGGGGTCAAATGTGTTTTAAAAAAATATGGAATTGAACCTGTTGGGCAACATTCATATCCAAAAATGTGCAATGAATTAGTTATTGTAGTAAATATATATATTTTCCAATATAAAAAGTATGACCCCTAAAAAGGGAACACAAAGTACTCTTTGATGTAAACCATCGAAGTACAGGGAGGGTAAACTGTTGGTCGCCTCAGAACTATCTTGTCCAAAGTGTACTTATGTAAAAAGTGCCGTTTGGATAAAATAATTCTGAGGTGATGCGTTGAAGATAAACTACCAGTACTACATACAGTCGAACCTGTGTAAGATGGCCTCCCATTGTCAAGGAGAGAAGTGGATGTATAAGACAAGTGGCCGTCCTGGGCAGGACTGATCAAGATGAAGAAAACAAACCATTCCTTTCTGTGGTCCCAACCGAAGGTAGCCGTGTTGTTGTTTTCGCTGGGTTTTTTTTGTTGTTGTTGTTGTTTTTTTAGCTTTTTAACATTTTGTTGCTGCTTTTGTACAAGTGTGACAGTAAACTGGAGTGTTTCAGACAAGGAGAACCGTTTGAGTGCCATTGTGAAACAAACACGTATGGGTTGCCACCACTCGGAGAACGAGCGATGCTTCTGTCACAAAGTTCATATTGACGTCCATGATTGCTTTGTTAAAGACTGGGTAAACAGTGACCACTCATCTCACTTACGATTTGTATATATTAGTTCTGGGCCGGGTTTATGGGTTATACGGGATCACACACTCACCTCACCAGCAGCTGAAAATTTGTTACCTCTTGGTCAACAGTGGGAGGGGCCAAGGCAACATGATCCGTTGGAGGGACTACCTAACAACGACAGGTTTTGGATTATGACGTCTCTCCCACAACGCCAGTGGCCAATGCACGATTTATGACAAACCGTAATACAGTTCACTAAGATGGCCGTCTAGAACAGGTTTTATTGTTAGGTTTGATAGGGGCTGTGTGTTAAAATATGGTGGCCACGGCCGTGTTGGACAGGTGGCCGTTTTACTCAGTGAAATTATATAGAAAAAACGCAAGGGGGGGAAATGGAAAGTGGTCGTTTGTACAGGTGGCCATTTTATAGAGGTGGCCGTCGTTGCAGGTTCGACTGTATTTGCAAGGTAGGTTGTGCAATCAGAAAAATATTTTTTTCTATTTTAGAATGATTTTCTGTTTTGAACTACTATTTGGCTTTGCTTTTCTCATTCTCATGTGTGCTTTGTCTTTCCCCAGAATCTTTATAATGCCTGTGACAAGAAATCAGTCCAACGCAGCAGCAGCTCAGGCTCGCACGGGCAATGAGGCTGGGGAGGGCAGCAGCTCTAAAAATGAGGCCGCTGGGGGTGAGGGGGAGGGCTCTGGAGAAGGGGATGCCTCCCGGAGGGACTCTCCCGACAACTGCTCCATCTGTTTGGGACCTTTCAACAACAAATCATTCACCAGCAGCTGTGCCCATTCGTTTTGCTTCGTTTGTCTGAAGCAGTGGTCTAAGGTGAAGGCCGAGTGCCCGCTGTGCAAGCAACCGTTCACCAGCATTTTCCACAACATTCGCTCCAACCAAAGCTATGACATCTACGACCTACCTCTTAACCCGACTCGCCAGCCAGAGTACAATAATTTCCTCTCTTACGGCAGCTTTGCATCTGCAAATCCATTCCCTTTCTTCATGCCTGGCCCCAGTCTAGATGCTGACCTCACCCTCAGCAACTTCAGCCGGTTTCAGTTCCGACACAGACGAAGTTTTCACCCCAGCAGCATCAACGCTGAGCATCAGTATTCGTTCCAGACCCCTTTAGTAAGTCCCGCTACTCATGTGTCAGCTGCAACATGGCCGCGCGGGGCCGATGACTTCCGACGTGAAGTGTACCGCCGCTACTTGGGCCCTCCAGCTGTTGTGCTGGGCACGGAAAACAGCAACTACATCCTGACCCCGGCTATGGTCAATGCCAGTGCTCACCGCTTACACCGCATCATGCCCTGGCTCACCAGAGAACTGCGGGTTTTAGTCCGTAGTCATCAAAATGTTCGCTCGGCCATTGGCATCATTCAGCCACTGCTGACTCAGGTCATGATAGATAGCCAGTGCTTCAGGGAGCGCGTGGCGCCTTACATTGGGCACAAGAGTCAGCAATTTATCCAGGAGTTTGTGGCCTTTGCTAACAGCGCCATGAACGTGCAGACGTATGACCGCAAAGCCATGTATCGTCGACGTGACCACACAACGATCACTTTCGAAAGCTCTTCCAACAGCAGCACGGACGATGATGTGGTCGAGGTGACGGATATCAGTCCCGAGACGCCCAGTGCCAGCTCCACGGCCCCACCCCCACCACCCGTGGCCACGCGGCCGGTTCCCACTCTGTCTAATTTGTTGCAGAGTTCAGGCTGGGACTCGCCCACCCCTGGCCCCTCTTGGGAGAGTGTTGTCACCAGTACCCAGCCGGCTGGTACTCAAGAGGATCGTGTTTCTGTCAGTTCAGAGGGCGAAGATGCTGTGTTTGTGCCTGCTTTGCATGCTTCTGATTCTGACGACTCGAAAGCGGGCAGTGACATTGTTTTTGTGAAGTACGATAAACCGTGGAATGAAAGATCACCCATTAATCTGTCTTCAGACTCTGATGGTGAAGATGGACCGAAAGTGAAGAAAAAGAAAAAGTCAAAGCACAAGAAGAAGAGAATGCCATCTCTGGGATCAGACGCAGAAGTATCTAAAACAGAAAAGGGACACAAAGCTTCCAAGTCAAAGTCTAAGAGCCGAGACAAGTCAGTACCAACATCAAGGGCTTCAGGAGAAGAGCTTGAACAGGAGACATCGTCGGGTGTAAGTGTCAGCAAAAGGCGTTTGTCTGCGTCCTCTGTTGATAGGCAAAAGGCCAAGAAACACCGTAAGTCAAAAGATCGGAGGGACCGCCACTCGGGCCATGACAGGGATCGTGAGCTAGTAGACAAGTTGTTTGCTGAGGCGATCTTGGGTGGCGCACAACCTGGAGTCAGCACTGATGCTGACAAGCCAAGCAAGTCTTCTGAAAAGTCCAAGAAGAAGAAAAAGCACAAGAGCCGTAGACAGGAGGATCGAAGTCCTCTCCATTTACAGACCTACAAGAAGCACCCATCAGGACACAAGAAGTCAACTGATCCCAAACGTAGTGGTAGAAATCCAGGTTCGCATAACAGCGGTGACAGGGGAAGAAGTCGGCACCGAAGTGGTTGTGCGGAAGGAGATGAGGTGTCCTCGGTGTCTGAAACGCCACTGTCTTCGTCCCAGAGAGGTGGTGCTTACAGTCGTGACACAGCTGTGCCTTTGAACCCTCCTCAGCTTTCTTCTTCAGGCTTCAGTCACTCTGTGAGCTCAAGTTTCCAGGCGCCGTACATGCCCATGCCTGACACCGTGCAGCACATCCCGCTCAACTTGTGGGTCAGCACCTGGCCCTCACTTCCCGTCTCCCACACATACCCCCCTCCCCCACCCGCCCCGCAGGGTTTGTGTACATCCCCACCACACAACGCCAATGCAAGTTCCAGTCTGGCAGGACCTAGTCGCCCGGCTGGAGACTCTCACACTATCTCCAGCGACTCTTCCTCAGATTCTGATGACTCGGATGACACGCAGGACTACCAGGATGCGTCGACAGAGAGTTCTAGCTCTCACACACAGCAGTGGATAGAGAAAAATTTTCCCTGTATCGGAGCGTCTTCGTCTCAGTCTGCTTCGGCAACAGCCACTTCCAGCTCTGTGGCCACGGCGCCAACTGTTGCTCAGGCTGATACATGTGCACAGAGCAATGTGGCGGCAGCACAAGCTTCTTTGAACGGAGGTCAAGCTCATAATACTGTTCTGGACAAAAGTGACGAGTCGCTCAACGTTGATGTCTTGTCAGTGCCAAGTGACGATGAGGATGAAGATGTCGTCATCTGCAGCAGTGCGAGCAGCGATAATTCAGACAATGACGAAGATGTTAAGGTGGTCGATGTGGAGGAAGGCGCCACAGCAACAGTGCATCCCAATCCCTTGTCCTCTGCAGCCACCGCATTCGTAACCAGTTTTTCCCCACAGTCTTTAGCTCAGACCTCAGCCAGTCACCCAGTGTCCATGGAGAGTGTCTACACCCCACAAGCATGTACCTCTAGGAGCGCCTCTGCTTCTTCCAGGAGTACATCTGCCTCTCGAGAAGTGGGCAGGTTCCGACCCTTTAGACTGTACAGGAAGAATGCTCCGACAAAGCAGCCCTTTGATCGCTTCTTTCCTCCCATAGGTCCTAGCTCTGAGGATGAGAGTGAAGACTTTTTGTTGCGAGGCAGCTCTCCCTCTAGTAGCAGTGCTGCTGAACAATTGTCCAGTAGGGATAGTGAGCAGAAGGATGAGACAGTGACTAGTGGCAATGAACCAGGACAAATACTAGCAAATGCGGTCAGTGTTTCTTCTACAGTAATTTCAAGTGTTTCATCTCCTGTTGCAAGCACTGTTCTCAGTGGGAGTCCTGCTCTTTCCTCAGGGAACTTTCAACCATCTTCATCTTCCTCCCCACAAAAAAATGCCAGTTGTATTGAGGCAGATGTGGATACCCCAAGGTATGCACAAGTCTTTACAACTTCTGAGTCAAGGAACACATTATTTTCAGTATTACCCCCTCTCCAGGCACCTAACCCTCCCCCTGTCACTTCAGTGTTGTCATCAAGACTGAGCTATCTCCCTTTCAGTGGCATGCAAGTGTCTTCATCGCTCAGTTCCATCATGACCCCAGCCTTGCCCTACAGAGTCCCACAACCTCCACCCCCACCCCCTCTGCCCATCCACTTCCCTTTCCCCCCTTTCCCCCCTAGTCTCCCCACACTGTCATCAGTGCTGTCCCCTTTATACCCAGCACTGACACAAACCAGTGCCAGCACTGGCACCACTCTGTCCACGGTTTCTAAACAAGACCATAGTACGATCCCCGAAGCTGCGACCAGAACTTCGGGTGACTTTGGTGAATTTACCGCAACACCGGCTACGATTGGAGAAGAGACTGCTCCTGCATCTTGTCAGCCTGTGGTTTCTGTAGCTGAGAAAAGTAGTATCTGGAACACAGATGGTGGGTTGTTTAACATCTTAGCTCATTCAGAGAGCAACGGAAATGAAGGTGCTGGGCCGGGTACGGATGCTCTTGCACGAACCCGTGAAAGTAGCAGGTGGGAAGACGGACAAGACTGCAGGCCATCTGTTGCCTCCAGCTCCCGGATCCCCGTGGAGGAGAATGAGAAGTGTGTCGTGTTTGATGCTCTGGAGTCAACTACTAATGGGTCTTCCCCACCTGGTTCTTGGTCAGTGTCTCAAATGTTACCTAGTGGTGGGGATGGGGAAGCAGATGAAGTGGACGATCTGAATGACACAGGCTCATCGGTTCCGCTGATGATTGATGAAAAATATGAGGCTAGCGATCTCAGCCTGAACACCAGCAGCCACCTATCGGAGGTTAACAGCCTTGGGGATTGTCAAACTGACGGCACTTCTAAACGCTTCGCTGCACACGAGGATACTGCTGACAGGGTGCTTAATGGAAATAACTCCTGTTCTGCTCCCAAGGCTGTACCCACGGACGACCATATCTGGTCTTCTAAAGTACCGCAGTCGGTCAGAAGGGCAAAGTGCTCGCTCAGTTCGTATGCGTCCCATAATGCTGATCAACAGGTGGAGAATATTTGGGATTCTACTTCAGGTGGTACAGAGACAATGGCAAATGGGAAGGAGCCTGTCGAGTTGTTCCAGAGTTCTGATGCTTTGTATGCACCACAACAGCTCTCAAATGAAGATGGCAGAGAAAGTGTAGGTTCAGCTGCTGGGAACCATAACCCGACTGATTCTTATCCTCTTCACATAGCCACTGACCAGCTAGGTGACCAGCATGAAGAGCATGAACTTGTTGACTTTGATAGACCCCAGTCATGTTCAGAAGTTCATAATCTCTCTCTGGGCATTTCGGACAACTCATTACAGAGTTTAGGAGAAAGTTCTTCTGTTTTGGATCATTCGGGCCAAACTGTGCCACAGTTCAGGGATGCTCTTGTGTCTCCTGATGTTACTGATGAAGGGGAGTGAAGTCCAGGAACCTTCCTTTCTATTTTACTGGATAGTATTGCATTTGCTATCTATAAGGAGAGTTCTGACACAAACATTTGTTTGGCATCGTGGTGAAATCAGGCACTCGTCAGAATAACGAAATTGGAAAAACAAATTGTTTTGTCCTTGGGCAGTTTTTATTGAAATTTTTGTTTAGGCTCAACACCTTTTATGTCCATGTAAAAACACATTCCTGCTTTGATTTTTACTGAAAAACCTTGATCAAAAGCACAAAAATTATTTTAATTTGCAATTTCCCAAGATACTACCCAAGGCTTTAGAAGTGGCCTAACTTTGGCGGCCATTTTATTGCTAGTTTTACACCTGACGTTGGGTGATCTAACCTCCTTCAATCGAAAATATCTAGAACCTCTGTTCAAGATATAAATGGGGATTTTTTTTCAACTAAAGCAAGGCAAATGAACTGGCTTTAAGATGATACCGTTTTAAACTCGATATATGCCCCAAAAAATTGACGAGTGCCTGAATCCACTGCGTTTTGACACATTTTTTCCGTTTTATATTAGAAGGAAAAAAATGAAGAAGACCCAGCTTTTTCGTTTAAATCAAATGCCCAGGTATAAAATCCTTCCATGGTTTAAAATTTTTTTTTTTTTTTAAATAAATATTTTTGTATCTCTTCAGTGAATCAGCGTCTGTGGTGTAGTGGTTAGACGCTTCGCTGTTGCACTCAGAGACCGGAGATCTATTCTGTGGGGAGAATTTTTTTGAGCATCTGTTTTCTGTTGGGATGGTGTATCCCGCCCAACCCAGGTTGGTTTTGACAGGCAGGGTTGTAAGCCTGCTTTCTAAATGATATAAATTGTATCGATGGGGGTGTAATAACGCCTATCATTTTTAAAAAAATGTCTTTATTGCAACAGCTTCAGGCTTTGCTAACTTTTTGGACCAAGGAGTGTTCTGACTAATTTTGTGCGTGAACTTTTTAAAATATTATAACACTTTTGTCAAATAGACTGTCAAGAGAGAAAGGTGTCTATTTAGTTGACTGTTTTGAGTTAAGCAGGTATATATGGGATGTTTAAAGTTTTGAGTAGGTGTAGCCATGAATATAAAATACATGGATAAAATGTGCTTTGTCATGTGAAATGTATTAGGACTTCTGAATTTTAACCCCTTTTTTGCCAGGAGGGGGGTTCCTACTACTGTCAGTACTGATTTTCAGCTAAGTTCATTAGCCAGGACAGTAGACTCATGTCTCAGTGCTAGTTGACTTGCTGTCTAGATCTGACCCACTCCTGGTCTTCAGTAGTGTCACCTTCCTTACCCTCTACTCTATTCTATATATATATTCCCTATATTCCTCATCTTGTCCATAATTTAGAAAAAAAACCTTACAAATCTTAGTCGAAAAATGGAACTTTCCGCCTTTTCAAAGTTATTTTGCTGTTTCCCTTTTTGCGAGAGCACACAGTTGTCCTTTAGACCAGACGTATGTTTATTGATCACTTGCAGTAATTCAATTCTTGCAAATTTAGTACTGATATATGCATTAAAAAAATTTTTTAATATGAATCCAGACTGCTTCTTGTGGCTAAACTTCTGTAAAGAAGAATTACAGCTAGTTGATTAGCAGGACATGTAGGGAAACAGGAAAGGAAAATTTGCTAACTTCTGTGATGTCCATGGTATATTAAAAATTACGCTTTTTCATGGCATACCAGGTACGTCTTAAAAGGTGTTGGCGTCAAAGGGGTTAAAAGCATCAGAACCATGTGGAGTTTTGCTGATTGTCCAAAATGTATTTTTCAGAGACATTTTTAGATAAAAAGTACTTTGTGTGTTCATAGTAGAAAATGAAAAATATTGTTTAACTTTATTTTAAGTTTTGTCATAAATTGTCTTGAGATGTTATTGTAAAATTTTCTAACACCAGTGTTTTGATATAATTTGATATGGCATATATGGTGAAAAAAGAATTGTTCATCTATGTTTGATGCAGTATCGTAAGTCCAGTGTATCTCCTCAAGGTCAGTGTGCTAAGCATGGTTGATATCATATATGTTTGAAAATGTGTGTGTGTCAGATAAACATCTCTGCCTTTGTTGATGTGATTTCCACTGGACTTTTGATCCAGTGTAAATCACAAATCTCAAGGTTTGCTCAAAATACTTCTCAGGGTGTCTTAACATAGGTCTTTTTTGTCAAGCTGCAGTAATTACCGAGCTTTTCTTAATCATTGCAGCTTATTCTTCTTCTCTCTACCTATTTTGAGTTTGTGCAGATAGAAGTAGATGTTCTTTTCCAAACTTCCTGTCAGTGATTAGCCTGTGTTTGACTAAATCTTCATTTGTCTGCTAATTAAAGTTTAAGATTTTAAGAGTACAGAGGTTATTTTGTTGTTAACCCAACCCATTTGTTTTTGCTAGCTGGTCTTCGTCGAACCGTGTTTCTCAACATTTGCAGGGAGTTCAAAGTTGTGGGTTTTATTGCATTACTCATCTCTCCTGTGAGCTTCACACTGAATTTTTTTTCCCCCTCAGTCTGAATTTAAGGAGAAAATTCTTTGGCTTCAGCATTTTTGATGCAGCACATGTGCACAAAGTGTATTAACATTTAACCTTTTGAGTTTTTGACTTTTTCAGTGAGATATCAGAATTTGACTAATGTCACTTTGTTAGTACATATTGTCCCATTGTATTGTCCTAACAGTTCATGGATACAGTACTAATGGAGCACTCTAATCTTTAATGTGTATCATTAAAAAAATATAACGACCTTGAACTGAGGTGGTGGTCCCAATTCTTTTTCTTCTCTCTGTTGATTCTGTTGTATGTCAGACGAAATAGGAACCAGAATGCTAAAAAAATATTTTTCACTGATGAGAGGGATCGAATGAAACAATGTACTGCCCATGATTTTGTTTAGCTTTTCTGTTAATGCAGAAACACAGCCTCAATTCTTCAATCTATAATTATTGATTTAACAAGTGGGCATTGATATACAGTGTACTGTTATTTCAAATTGTCAACACTGTGTCTTCGAACAGCGTCAAAGAAGGGTAGAGAAATAAGGCATAGTGTGGTCTTAAAACATGGTCTAAGGTATGATGGAAAAGTGCTTCCAGCTGAAGTCAGTGATGCAGGAGAAAGAGTGAGCAAGCCGGTATGGTGTAGACTTAAAAGAAATTGCCTGAGATTGTATGTTGCCTGTATTGTAGCTGGCAGCCAAGCTGAACCGATGTTATCTTTGTTTGAACCAAGGTTAAAAAGAAAGAAAGAAGACTGACTTTGCTTTTACCTTTCAAATGCCATTTTATAACGCAACACAGAGATTTTGTTTATTGCTTTGTTTTATTAAATGTTTGGGTTTCTGACTAATATCACTCACTTTTGTTTATCAGTGCAACTCGTATTTCTTGGGATATGGCAAACAAAAACCAGATGACCTGGTCCTGATGAGTTTGAAATGTTTGTATTCAACAGTAATCTGTGGCTGTTGAATAAGTTTTGTTTTTTATTTTGTGCCTACTTGTGGGAGAAAATGGATTGGTTTTAAGAATGAAGGAGTTTTTTTCTGTACTCACTCTAAACGAAATGATTTTTTTCCCTAGACTTCACCACAATGGACTTAATTTTTGTAAGTTGAGCAAAGTAACACTGTGAAAGTGGTCTTTTGGAAATGTGTTCTCTCTCCTGATTCTCTTGAAGTTTCTAGTCCACCTTCCAGATGGGAGCTTTTTTTCCTATTTCAAAAGAATCTGGTCATAAAAGATTGGGGGGGGAGAGAGAGGGAGAGAGAGCGAATATCTGTGTGAGAACAAATGGAACGGGTGGAGGAAAAGAATGAGAGAAGTGTGGGGGGGGGGGGGGGGGGTATAGGAAGGGGTTTGTTTGCCCAGACTGGCTCTGTTTCTGTTTAAATGGTGGACAACTGTGATTTTATTATAATTCAAGTTTGACTGTTTTCGTGAGTGCATGCATGCACATCTTTCTGTTTGTTCCTGATTTTAATGATTTCCACCCTTCATATAGTGAGTCTTTCATGCCTTGCCATTCACTGTACAGTTCCTTGTGTGCATTATCGCCTGTAAGTTGATGACTGAATTTGTGTGTTTTCATTTTACTTTCCTGTGAGCTCCACTGGCAGGTCCTATTTCTTTTCATCCCCTCGGTTGTCTTCTGTCTGTCTTGATTCTTCCCTGCGCTAAATGACCTTTGTTGTGTCGATGTGCTTCTTGTACTCCAACTCAAACTTTCCTGATTGAGATGTCCTGGTGCGGTCTGCTCTGTTTTCTTCCGCATTTTCATTGTCCTAGTCTTTTCTCAGAATGTTGACTGGCCTCTATGGTGTAACTGTTTGTTTGGCCTCTGCATGCTGATGACCTGAAGTTGATTACTGCGGGTGGTTAGCGGTGCTCTGGTGTGGTTTGCTTCTTGTTTTCTATCAAATCAAACATCTATCGTCCTTATCTCTCCTCCTTTTTTGTTTTTTACTTTCTTGTAACACTTCTAATTTACGGCACTTATGTATATGACCTTATTGTGTCTCAAGTGCCGTAAAACTCTTACAAAACTGAAGAAGTTGATTCCCATATTGGGTTAATTGTATATTTGTCTGCTGGTAAGTTCTACCCCTCTCAGGCAGAGTTGCCCCATACAGGCAAGGTCCAAGAAGCCAGCATGCTAAATGGTCTTTAATTCTGTGTAAAATGTCTATTAACTACAACTAATTGCAATGCAGTTATTATTGTGATTTTAAAATAGCTGTTGGCTGCACATCATCTTTTTCCTATATACATGTATATAGCATATGATGTTGCATGTTATTGTTATTTTTGTAGAGCAGCTTATTGCACGCTGTCCCTTCCAATCAGTTCTGATCTTATGCAGTCTTTTTTAATGAGTGGACTAGTATTTTGTTGTAAAGTCGCTTTCTGTTAGCCATGCTTTGATTCCTAGGCTTTTCTCTCCAAATCTCTGTGCTTGTAAAAAGGTTTAATGCCAACCTTGTGACACTTAGTTGCCCTGAAAAGGTTTGAAATGGGTACATTTGGGATGGCAGTTGACTTCTTAGACAACATTACGGTTGAGAGCTCTTTCCACTGCGGTGCAAAGTAAAAAAATAACACTGGAAGAAAGTTTTATCTCTTTGCAAGAATAAGCTTTAGGTTTCTTTTATCTAAATACATTGAAGTTCCTATGATTACTATGAATGAGTCAAGCCTGCTGTTGTATTTATTGTTCTGAAGTGCACGATGACTAATTTACATGGACATTGCAGCGCTTGTTCTTCATCATTGCAAAGCAACTTTTTGTTTTGATTTGGGTTGGGATTTTTTTGGGGGGTGGGGGGGATTTGGAGTGGATCTTTTCAAGTGCAGTTGACATTGTACATAAAAAGCCTGGCATGTTTTGATTTTATAAAAATCAAAATTAACCTCGTATGTTTATTTTTGGAAGTGAGGGCTGTCAGTTCGTTAAAAGACTCATCTTATCACTATGCTATTTGGCAAAGGCTGCTGTGTTGGTTTTTTGCTAAGTGTAAACAGAAGGTTATTTTGTTGATACAGCTTAATTAACCAGTGTTTCTATTGTCGTCGTGGTCTCCTTACTTGTAAAAGGAGGCCATTAGCTAGGTGGGTGGCTGAGTGGATGCTCTGGTGTGGTTTGCTCCTTCTCTCCTATCAAACGTCTATTATCCTTTTTCCTCCTTTTTTTCTGTATGGTACTCTAATGAAACACCTCGTAATCTTTGGCACTTAAATGACCTAATTGTGTTGCAAGTGCTGTTAAACTAATACAAAAGAACTTTTTAACAATCCAATGCTGATTCTGTCTGTAATGATCATAAAAGGTTTTGCACCCCTGTCATTGTAAATTAGCTGTGTCACAGAAATATTGATTTATTGCCCCTTTCAACGCTGTTGGGTTACTTAAGATGCGGCTTCAGCCCAGAAGCAAACCCAAGACTTTTGCATGAAGGGTAATAGTCATACCGGTACTTTACATAATAACAGACACCTATGGTAAGCCAAGCCTGAGAGGGGATCGAAGGAACCGACGTTTCCACATAGATACACATGAGATAGATGAGGAATGGTTGAAGTCTTTGAGTTATGAAATCTTCCGTGTCAACTTGGAGCCTTGTGACATAAATTCTGCTGCCGAAGACTACTGTTCCCCAGTTGGTTTTCTTGCTTGAAATCGAAAATTCGTCAGTTATGTGAAGCATGGACTTGTAAAAATTTTGTGATTGTATGATGTGCAGTAGTATGCTCATCAGTGTTCTGTTTTCCTATTTGAATTTTTCTAACTTGCTTGATAGAAGTTAATTATGCTATGCAATTAGAATAAGATAATTTTTTTTGGTTATTGTAGTGATTTTGGAAAGTTTTGCATATTTTTGTGCTTTCTTCATAGCTTCCTTGAGTTGTAGGGTAATCCTAAAAAGTTCTCAATATTAAAAAATGAATTGAGTTGTCACATTCAAGTGGTTTGGAAACGGCTGTCTCTCTCTCTACTCTTTAAATTTTGTATGCCTAAGAGCTCAGTGTTCAAAAGTGCAAAGAACAAACTACAGTGTAGTACAACCATTTTACATGTAGTTAAAAAAAGCCTATGTAACGATTATCTTGATGCCCCCTTTTAGTTGGAACCCCTCGTGGATACAGTGGTACAAAACAGAATTGCCTTTGTTGTTTCTGTCTGTTACTCTTATTTTATTACATTTTTTTTTCTACACTCAGCGATCATTATTGTGTCGATACACTTCTGTCACCAACTGAAACAAATTTATAAATGAAGACAGAAGTGCAAGTGCAAGTCTCATTTAAATAGTCATTCTTTTTTTTATTTTTTTATTGCCCATGAAGAAAAAATGCATTGTACAGAATCTAATTTCTAATGATAGGATAAATTTGCGGAATTTGTATTCCTCTGTCTGGGACCATCTATGATCAAGAGATTATGAATATTTTAACTCTTTTCCAGTCTTGTGCAGCAACAAAAATGCTGTTGTGGGTGGTCGAAGGGTGCTCAGGTGTGGTTTGCTTCTTCTTTCCTATCAAACATCTATTTTCCTTATTTTTCCTCCATGTTTTCTTTGTATGTTATTCCCTTCTAATCTTTGGCACTCATTTGACATTTGTGTTGGAAGGGCTATCACACATACAAATACCAAAACTAGGAATACCATTGTTTGGAACGACCCCAGTCATTTATCACCATTGATTACAAAAAACTGTTTGATTAAGAAACTATCAACGACATTTGGCCCTTAATTTAGTAGAAAATGAATTGATTAAATACATTTTTTTTGTACGGAGCTGAAGTACAGTAACCAATTAAGAAGTCTATAGATTTGTCTGGAATCATAATAAGCAGGGTCCACCGCAAAATGGGAGTTTCTTGAAATTCACTCACTGAAAAAAAATCTGATGTAGACAGTTGTCAAAGTCCATTTCTGTATTTCACTGTCAGTGAATAGGTTTATAAAACAGGAGACACGGTTGCTGTGGTAACTAACATTTTATTAATAAGTTTTAGGTTAGGGAACTGAAGTGGGATTCTGAGTAGTTCAAGTCTCCTGGCGGTGCTCTGGTATCAAATATCTATATCCTTCATCTCCCCTCCTTTTCTTTGTAATTACTCTTTAGTTTAGTAACACCTCTTATCTTCGAGACTTACATTTACCTACATATCTGATGCGAGATCTAGTGCCCTTCCTTCCAAATTACCAGAAATTTTATCTATATTTTATATTTGGTGTTTCACTACTTTCCATTAGACTGTGCTCACAGGCATGAGGATGTTTCTTAAAAGGTTACTCTCAAATGTAGAAAAGTGAGAGTTGGAAATTTTCGTGTCCTTTATTATGTTTGTATTTGCAACTGAAGGATTTCAGGACTTTGCAGTAGTGTACTTGGCTTGGCAGGCTTTCTCATTCCGATCCCTCTACTTTGTCATCTTTTATGATGTAAAGCGTGGAAGTCTGTTAAATGCTTAACACTATTGATTTTAAATCTGAACCGTTTCCCCATTTACGCAACTGGTCTGAACTAAGAAACGACAGAAAAGTACTAGTTTAAAGAATACAGTGTCGTTGTACTGCCTACTGCCTGCTATGCTCAGCGCGCTCATGAGCGTTGTACGAGAGAGTTTGGTTGAACTCACAACTTTGCCATTACAACAAGTCCATTGTAGCTTGAGCTGGACACAGATTTTTCTCTGAAGTGATTGTGCATGTGACAAGAGGAAAATTTGTTCAATACATCGATGGCTAAATTCAAGATTCTGACAAACGCTCTTTTGCAATTTGGCGTTTGTTGGAGTTTCGCTTCCAGCCATCATATTTTTTACTCTTTAGACTCCTATTGCTGTGTTGTAAGGCTGAAAAATCCACACATCTTTAACCTGTAATTATTAATATTATTATTACGTGTACATATTGAGGATGTAAAAACAGATATGTATTCAGGAGATGAAGGTATGGCAGTTTGTGCTCAAACTGCTCTTTGATTTTTGTTTGGATGCACCTCTTGCTTTCCTCGGAGTGCATCAACATGATTGTTTTGTTTATGCATGATTTGACAGTTGTAAGCTTTGAACTTCTATGGTTAAGAAATAATAAATTTGCCGGGAGTTTTGCCCGGTGCGCATTCATGATTGTGTTTTGCTCTGATTCTTGTAAATAGGTTTTTAATTCTTGGACATCATGATAACAAAATGTGGATTTTTAAAGGGAAGATTTCAACATTTTTCCTTTTCTGCATTAAAATGCGGTAAATGATTTCTTTGTTGTTTATATTATGTTTTGAAATGAAAAAATGATCTGTAATTTCTTTGACGAAATCTGTCACATTACAACTGACTTTACACATATCTGTGTTTTTGTTTGTATTTGTGATTGAATTTTGTACTTAATGTTTGTTGTAACGTGAAAACAGTTTTTCAATGGGATGATGGGTTTATGAACCAAGTGTATAGATTTTTTTGGTATGATTGATATGGATGCAATGTAGTAAAGATGAATCAATAAAATTGCCTTAAGCATAGGAAATCTTTACAAACGCTCTGGTTTTTATTTATTTAAAAGTCTAAGCCATTTAAGGATTATCTGTTGTACAAAGTGTCAAATAAATAAAGACCTATTTAAAGAGCAATAACTGAGTCATCTTTGCACAAATTTCAACTAGAGTTTGCAGGATTAAAATTCAACCAAAGGGACATCAAATCTGTCCTATTTAGAACATTGACCCACATGTCCAATACATGTATATAGAAGAAATATCAAGTTTTACGCCCCCATTAACACAATTAAATTAGATTATATTTGGAGGTGAGCTTCGACCCTGCCTGTCACAGGGCCAATCGTGGCTGAGAGGAGTGCAACATCCCAGGTGGGTGGTTGGCGGGTGCTCTGGTGTGGTTTGCTCCTTCTTTCCTATCAAACACCTGTCATCCTTTTCTCCCCTCCTTCTATTTTATGTTTGTTACTCTCTTGTAACACCTCTAATCTTCGGCACTTATATGACCTTTTTGTGTTGCAAGTGCCGTAAAACTTTTACTACAACATCCCAGCAAAAAGACAGAGATACTCAATCAAAATTCTCCCCACCCGGAATTCCAACTCAGGTCTCCTAATATGCAAAAAAACCCAACTATTTGATACGTTTTTGAAGGTCTCAGTACAAAGGCCTGTTTTTGTGTTGGTGAATTTTATTGTTTTCTAGAACTGCTTCTTAGGGACTTGCTAGTACTGGAGAAAAGATATAGGAATTATAGATACATATATATATTTTTCTTTTACTGTGAAACGACGAGCAATCGACACTTTGCGCCCAAGCGTTCATGCTGAAGGCGAAAGGAATAAAGAAAAATATACAATGCTCTTAATCTTTACTCTTTGAGGACGTATGGGACACATAGGTACGATCAGCAGTAGAGCAAAGCAATGGTTTGGGACATTTCGAACCAACATACACAAATCAGAAACTTGAATTCATACATTCCATACTATGCATATATTGCTGCTGGTCTTTTAACGTTTCATATTAAAGCAACAAAAAACTTTAATTGAAAAAATCTGTTTGAATGATGAAGCAATGCTCCAAAACAGTATGTTCTCATGAGTTGTTGAATTTCCAGACTGCACGTCGTTAATGAGTTAATGTTTCTACCCTCACTATGTTAGTTTCATGTACGTTGTTTGTTGTTGCCAGTTGTTTTCCAACCTCACTTTCATGCGGCAGTTTTGCATTTTTAGCTTCCGGGATTGTTTAAATTTAAAGAAGAAATAATAACCCAAGACAGTTGAAACAAAATCATTAAATACAAACATGTACAGTAAATGTACCACTAAGGTATTTTTTTTATACGTTTGCAATAAAGCTCAATTATACTGCCTACTTTGGACCGAGCATGAAGTCGGTAATATATAACAAGACTGTTGGTATGCAAATCATGAGGGAGAGTGTTCCAAACTGTTGGCCCAGAAAAACAAAAAGCTCTCTCACCATATTTCTTCAGTGACACACGAGGTGTTGAAATTTGTCTTGAGCCACTGGATCTTAGTTCACGTAATGGTGTGTATGGTACAATGAG
>NW_004797742.1:228610-230516 GCF_000002075.1 Aplysia californica
TGTCATCATTTAATTTCAATTCATTTTTTGTCATCCATGCTTTTACTGATTCAAAACATTCTGAGGTGTCTTTTAACGGAGATTGAATTTTGTTGGGTTTTGCAGACTTATAAAGTTCTGTGTCATTATTTGATTTATTTATTCATTTAGGCCTATTTATTTTGTCTTAACAGCATTTTTTTTCTGAAACAAAAATGTTGAGGAAAGGAACGTAAAATGTTAATTTGCAACTGTCCCCGTCGGATTATACGATTGTGCGGCCGCATTTTTTTCGCATAATTCTGCGACAGTTGCATAATTTTGGATTCCCTGCGTTTTTTTCACGTTTTAAATTTAAAATTTCACAAAACAATTTAAAGCTTCGCCATGTGACTAAAGGGAAGTAATCGGAGTAATAAGTCGAATTTAAGTGTTAAGCTGGTTATATCCCTTGCTAGGGATTTTTGTTCCTTGAGCAACATTTTTCAATCTATCATCATCAAAAGTTGTTCTCATGTCTGCTGATGTTTCTTGTTTGACAGGTGTCGCTGGTTTTAGTGATGTGCCAGCATTAGAGGTCCTGATGTTCTTTTTTAAAAATTTGTTATAAAAGATCATTTCTCTCTCTTCTATACAGCTGAATTGAAAGTTACAGAGATTATATTTTTTGGTTGCTTTTTTTTGGTTTTTGACTGATGTGTATCTTATACACAAAAAAAAACTACTGATACTGATATGTTCTATTTTTAATTGTTTTGTTCATAGATCTAAAACATGAAATTCTTGTTGAAAAAGCGCAAAGCATGTCGTGAATGGCGTTACGGTAGGCCTACATGTAACTGCATAATTTTTGCACAATTTTGCATTTATCTTGCATAATTTGGCCATCTAAATTTGCATAATTCTGCGGGGACACAAAATTTACAATTACCAAGGACACTCAAGCTTTGGAAGTCACCAGAATTTGGCGGCTATTTTCTTGCCAATTTCACCTTAGACCTTAGACGACCCACCCCTCCTTCTGTCTATCACAAACATCTCGACTTCTTTCATTTTTTAAAAATGGATTTATTTTATAAAAATCAAAAGCAGGATACATTATGAATATTTTTAAGATCATTAGATGGCAGCATTAATTTCATGTTCCCAAAAATGGACGAGCGTTTGAATCCACCATTTTGTGACACATTATGCTAAATTTTATTGGCGTTCCTTTCTGTACATTGGCAAAAGATGGGGATGTATCGGGGTTTAACTGGTTTTTATTTGCCCTCACACTACTCTCCGTCTTCCTAAAGAGAAGTATTACCAATGGTTTACTTTAACTTCGAAATGACCTACATTCACCAAATTAAAAACTGTAATGTCCATTTCTGCTAATTTTTCACTTTAATAACACATACATATTTACCGTGGGTGGTTCGCGGGTGCTCTGGGTGTGATATGCTCCTTCTTTCCTACAAAAAATATCTATCGCTTCTATCTCCCCTCCTTTTTTGTGGGGTATTTTTTACTCTCTTGCAACACCTCTAATCTTTGGCACTTATATGACTTAATTGTGTTGCAAGTGCCGTATAACTCATACTAAAACAAATAAAACAATACATTTACCGTAAATGAGATTATCTGCAGGACTTTCCTTGATCATTTAACCCCCCCTCGTTTCCACTTCTATTAGATCATGTATGCCCAAAGCTACTTATTGCTTAATCCCCAGCTACGACCGTTCCTTTTCGGCAGTCGAGCTTTGTGGTCTGAAAGCTTGGCTAGCATTTGGCTAATTGACCATGGTCGCTTTACTTAACTTTATGCAATTATTCCTTTCCAGATCAGCTAGAATGTTGCATGTAATATGTAATATATGTAGTACTGGCCATAAGGTGTAAATCCCTGTGGGTATGATGAAAAGGAGAGAGAGAGAGAGAGA
>NW_004797742.1:233369-235027 GCF_000002075.1 Aplysia californica
TGTGTGTGTGTAAATGTAAGTGTATGTGTGTGTGTGCATGTGTGTGTTCACGTGTGCGCGTTTGTGCGTGTGCACGTGCGCACGTGTGTGTTAGTGTGTATGTGTGCGCGTATGTATGTGCGTGTGTTTGTGTTCGTGTGATTGTACGTAAAACATGTGCGTACGTGCCTGCGTGCCTGTCTTTCTGCCAGCCTGTCTGACTGTCTGTCTGTCTGTCCGCCTGTGTAATCTGCTTGTCTGCCCAAGAAAGTGCCGATAGCGATTGCAAAGAGAGCATTAATCATGTCTCGCTAACAAGTAAAACCTCTCAGAAACCCGAGGACTGAGGCTGTACACAGCTGAGCTCCCTTTGCCCCGCGATCAGGACCATAATGCCCATCACCACAAACTCCACCCTCCTCTGACATTCATGTGTTGTCTGAGCTCATTGAACAACAACAAATCTGCTCACGAGATGTCCCCCATCCTCTCCATTGGGTTTATTTTTACGTCATCAGAATATGTTCTTATTGATTTCAAGGTCGCACGCCTCTACAGTCATACATTTTATTAAAGTTTTTAGCTTACAAATACGTACTTGTAATATAGTTCATTGCTGTGCTTGCAAAAAATTAATAAATGATAGAATTAAATTAAATTAGGTCTAAATAAAAATAAATGAAATAAATAGAAAAATGAAACATAATTAGTTCATTAATTAATTATTCAGCAGACATTATGATAATAGGAATCATGCATCTTTGCAGTAGTACACTATACTTCTCCATAATAAGAAAGAGCTTCAAAGAATGGGATGCTACCTTCCGCTTTAGCTCCCCCGAGAAAAACAAAACAAAAACCCCCTCCAAAACTTCATATCGCAGGATGCCTCAGTAATTTCAACATGTAATGAATTGAAAGGGATGAAAAACACAAACAATAAATGTTGCTCATGCAAGGACATAATTGCTAGTTTGTTCGTCATAAGTCTGTGACGAAATTAAAAAAAAAAAAATGCATATATTATATTGATGTCGATTGATTAAGACTCGGAGCGCATCACTTTCGGAATCATAACGCGTTATTTTCGCGGTGAGGCAACCCTTTTCTTTGTAATTTATTGTAATCTAAATTATCCTGATTTTGGATCAACAATAAAGTTATGACCTGACTGCTTATCATAGAAATTATTGCAAGAGCTCCAAAGAGCAAGACGGCCGCGCACGGTACATGTTATACTAAAGTTATAGTGATGATATAACTTTACACTACCTCCGCCGTACTAGGTATTAGGTATTGCCCCCCCCTCCCCCACCAAGGCAGTGCTACTGACTGAAGTATCTTTAGGCCATTCCCAAATGAGGGGTTATTAACATGTTCTTATGCACAGTAGAATTGTAAATGGGCCGATTTATCAATGTAATGCTCATACTGTGCCGGAACAACTTAGGAGGAACTGCTGCTTTTTCTTTCCTCATCCTCACTATCGTCATATTCCCTCTATTTCTTTTTTATGTTTGTCACTCTCTTGTGAATTGCTATTTCTGGGGTGCCTTGACGGTCGAAGTAGACTTTGTGCTGTTGAGGCTTGAGAGGTGAACATAGTCAGCCTGATTCCCCGTTTGGACTTTTCTGTTGACATCCACCCCTTGGTGTTCATATGATCTTTTGAAGTTGCG
>NW_004797742.1:235798-237367 GCF_000002075.1 Aplysia californica
GAAGAACACCTCTAATCTTCGGCATCAATAATATGACCAAATTGTGTTGCAGGTGCCTTAAAACGCATACTTGAACAAAGCAGGTGTTGTTTTCTAAGCCTAACCCATAACCACTACAAAAAACTTTTCAGTCGAAGATAGGGTTAATTTACATTTTTGTTTCCAACTACTGACCTGCATGACTTCTCTTTCTTCTTCCTCTCTTTCCCTCTGTTATTCCTGTCACTCTTTTCTTTGCTTTAAAAAATTCTAACAGCTAAATGATGTCTCCCAAAGTACAACTTTTCATTTTCGCGAGGGAGATGGTAACAGGACAAAGTGTAGGGGATTGGTGACTATGGCTGAAATAAAGTGTGACTTTAGGTCACTGAGGTGTTGCTTTATATCACGGAGGTGTGGTTTTATGTCACAGAGGCCGACCCGGGTCACCCCGAAAAGTCACTGGGTTAATGGGCTCTGGTGAGACCGTGACTGGCCAAACAAGCCGATGTTGGTTAATCTGACCATGAAAGAAATACAGCGAGCATGAGCAATGATCGAAATAATAAATAGGCTCGTGGACGGACAGCGGACTTGTTTTTCTTACCCTACTGACCTTCGACAGTCCCCAAGAACAAAGTACAATGTACTTCGTGGTGACTTTAATAGCATTGTCTAAAACTGCCCAGGAAATTGTGCCACTGATGAAAACAAATTTTACTGATCTCTCAACGGGGGTCGTAGAGAACTGAAAAAGAATAACCACAGAAAAAAAGAAAAGAAGGGCTTAGTAAAAGGGGCATGGCGTTGGTTGCTGGTATTCAGTGGTCTTTTTTGTTGCCCCCAACCCACATCGTCCCAAGTGATGAAAGAAAAGTTTGGAGCGTTGGGTGTTATGGGGTGAGTTTTGTGAGGGGGGGCTGGTGGTAAGAAGTACTTCAGTAAAACTTCTCAGAAGATTCCTGTTTCCTTGTTCTTTTTCTTGTGTCCGTGTCAAAGGCTGAAGTGGATTTCTTCGGGTCCAAATCTTCCCTTTTTTGTACCCTGTTTTTTTTCGTCCACTTAATAACAACAATAGCAGTTTCACAACCAGTTTTACAGTACACGTTATAGTCCTACCAGAGATTCGTTTTCAACAAAGAAACTTTCTCAAGACCGTCAAGTGTTGTACTTGTTGCTTCAATCAAGAAAGTATTTAAATTGAAAGAGTAGCTTCAAAGGGTGCATGTAAGGTTTGTTTGTTTTAATTTTAGTAAGGACTTTACGGCGCTCGCAACTGCATAAGATCATATGAGCGCCAAGGTGTGGATGGCAACAGAGAAGTTCAAACATGGAATCAGGCTCACTCTGCTCACGTCTCTAGCCTCAACAGCACAAAGTCTGCTTTGACTATCAAGGCACCCTGGAAATAGCAGTTCACAAGAGAGTGACAAATATTTAAAAAAGTAGCTGAAAAATGACTATAGTAAGGATGAGGTAAGAAAAGGCAGCAGTTCCCTCTATGTTATCCCGGCACAACAAAAGCACGACATTGATCAGCCAATTTACAATTCTACAGTGCATAATAACATATTAATACCCCCCCCCCCT
>NW_004797742.1:237549-239082 GCF_000002075.1 Aplysia californica
ATGTAAGGGGTTTACTTTGACAGTGCAGAGCACTCAAACCCAGTTCACAATGTGAGAATGACAGTTCTCACTTTTGAAAAGATGGTTGGGATGTTTGGAAGGTGTTCTGGTGTGTTTTTTTCCTACTTTCCTACCAAACAATCATCCTGATCTCCTTTCTTTCTTTTTCGTGTTTGCTACTCTCTTTTAACATCTCTATTTTTTGGCGCTTATATGACCTTTTTGTGGTGCAAGTGCCGTAAAACTCTTACTAAAACTAAAAGTAAAACTAAAAGTAAAACTAAAAGATGATCATAAGATCCCATGACGAAAACGAGCAAAAGTTAACTATAATTCGTAATGGAATTTGTGTGGCCCATCAAAAGGAAAGTTTACACGAACTTAAAACGTCCTTGGTCAGCCTGATTTAAAAAGTTAACTATTTAATAATTTCGACCGTCGGCGTAGATCGTTATCATTCATGTACATGTATTCCATACTGCGATGGCAAAGTTCCCTTTTTGCACTGAGAAGAACTGGGGAAAGTACAGAAAAGTATATTAAGTCAAGAAACAACAAAGTCGGGAAAAGAACTTACACTTTAAGTAGTGTGCTTTTATATAGCCCCATTGACCCTTCACTTGAAGGACTGCTTGACTTTACAATACTGCTCTTGGCTGGTTGGTTCGTTTTGTGTGAAATTCCCTGGGGGGTACTGCTTTGAAGCTTGTTCGCACAGCGCTATTAATGACATTTACTACTGATTGCCAGGTAGCTATTTGTTGCTGTTAGGACTGAGCACTTATGAAAGCACCCGACCAGAGTCAGTCGGGTATCCAACCTATGATTTTTATGACAGCTGGTCAAATGTTTTATTTTGAGATATACTGAGAGTAGGCTTCCAAATTCCCGGAGTTGTAATTTCAGTGGTGCCTGTTGTCTTGGACGAATGTTATGGCAGAAATGGACTTTGTTTTCCACAGAATAGTAGGTATACTTTAGATTCATAATGCCAAACATAGACTGTAATTCATTTTCTATCGTTGCTTGATGTCCACATGTTTTCTTTTTGTTTTTTGTTTTTTTCGTAAGTGTTTTACGGCGCTCACAACTGCTTAAGGTCATAATGCACGGGACACATTCAACATTTTTCACATGGTAGCGAAATTTTGAATTTTGCCCGAGTGGCGGCCGAAGCATACTCTTATCGATTTTAGACCACCAAGGGATCTTAAACGTGCGCAACTTGTACACAGGCCCTCCTAGATTTTTCACCGTTGTCCAAGAAGGCTAAGTGTAGATCTTTCTTACCAGAAGATCAGGGGTGCGGCTGAAAGACACGAGTAAGAATGAACCAAGGAGTAGCAGTAGATAGGCTGCAGAAAGAATCAGTAGCCCAGAGGACGGGGAAAATGGTGGTGATGGGGAGGGGTCTGAAAGAGGAGACGAAAGCAGACGACAGAACATTGCTAAAGAGCAGGAAAGGAGGTGAAAGGAGGCAATTTGAGAGAAGAAAAAAATTCGGTCGCTACCCGGATTTGCACCCGGGACCTT
>NW_004797742.1:241568-242480 GCF_000002075.1 Aplysia californica
AGAGCCAGTGGCCATCCGAGTTCTTCTAGCAAGTTCTGGGCGGCTGGGTTCCCGATTATTGAAAGATAGGAACCGTAGGAATCGACTCCGAACCCAATGACTTACTTTCTAATGATGTGATCTCTTCCGAGGGCTACCTGGTTGGCTCCAAACATCTTCAGGATTTAGGATAACCTAGATTTCGGAACACTACGAAGCATCAACTTTTATCTGAAAACATAAGTTTGAAAAAAAAAGAAGATTTAGATTATTAAATATAAAGCAACGGATAACCGATGGTTTACGTATAAAGGAGTCGGACATTTTTTTCCGTAGCATTATTCGTGGGAATCGGTTTCAGAATCGAGTCTTCGGTAAGCTCTAGTTCTAGCCCTCCGACCTGACGTCATGAGGAACAGGAACATGACACACATCGACGGTTCGGATCCAGAAACCCGTATGCCACATTTTTCTAAAACCTGACTATTTAAAAAAATGTTTTTGTTGTTTTGTTTGTGTGTGGGGGTTGTTTTTTTTTCGTGGCCCCCTATCTTTCTCCGCCAAATATCTTTTAGATCTGAGTATCGGACAGTAAATTAATAAGTAACTCGGCCAAGGGAGAGAAAAAAGTCGATTATAGAAAAATGTGGCATACATGTATATGGGTTTCTTGAACTGAGCCGTCAACATGTATTTCGATTGTAATGACAATGAAAATTCTGTAATAATGTAGGCAGAGAGAACCACATTAAAACGCTTCTCAAACATCCAAACTTGTACAGGAAAAGATAGACTTACGATTGTTTGTTTTAGGAAATAAAAGAGAAGCAAATCGACACAATAATGGCCATTTAGTGCTAGGAAAAAGTAAGACAGACAGACGGGCAGAAATAACAAAGGGAAAGTAAAGAAGCAGGACCTACCATGCCCCCT
>NW_004797742.1:242655-244799 GCF_000002075.1 Aplysia californica
TTGCTTGGAATCATAGGGTACATCACCTGAAACATGACACCAGAAATATAGAAAAGGATTAGGCTAGTTGTAAAGAAAATGAGGACATGTCGGTTACCAAGGACATACACTTAGAATAAAAAGAAAAGAAAAAATGCTGAAGCACAAACAAAGATTATATTGGCGCTCATATGACCTTATGCAGTTGCGAGCGCCGTAAAACCCTCTACTATAAAAAATAAACCAAGATTATGAATGTTAGTCGCCCCCAAAGTCTGAACACGAACAACAGATGGTGGAGATTATCTTGTTTTTGTTTCCAATCGTCTGGTCCCGACCATCAGCCAGGCGTGAGGAGGCGGTAGTCTCCCCCTGGCTTTTTCGCTGGCAAGCCGGCGACAGCACGCTTGTCATCTAATAGAGTAACGTCCCCTGTTCAAAACAATGCGTAGTTTGTTGTCGAAAGAAACGCTAATGGAAATTCTTTGTTCCTATTTCCCGAATTTTCTATAGATAGGGCGCAGGTTGCTTGGAATTCCCAGCCTGCTTTGAAGCTAGACTTCTAGAGGATCTGCAAATTTGCACAAAGGTACAAGAACTGAAGGGATACAGAACGGATATTGAAGGATTTTGTCCACTGTGACAGAGATGTGAAGTATTATCAAACGTAAATGTTAATGAGTTTTAAATCGAGTGCCTTCTCGAAATAAACTCGAATAGCTTAAGCTCAGTCTCAGAGACAAAGGTCAATAAACCCTGTCAGCACACTGTGAAATACTGTGCACACAATTGGCATGGGGGCCTTCTGAAATAACCGAAGGTTCTATATTGTAGAAGTGTAAATAAAATAAATCTTTTTGTTTGTTTGTTTTTGGTAAGTGTTTTGCGGCGCTCGCAACTGCATGAGGTCGTGAGCGCGCGGGACACATTGAACATTTTCATTTGGTAGGAAATTTCGAATTTTGCCCGGGTGGCGGCCGAAGACTATTCTAGTCGATTTTGGCCACCAAGGGATCTTTGACGTGCGCAATTTGCATACGGGGCCTCCGAGGATTTTTGCCCTTATCCGAGAAGACTAAGTGTTAGAATTTACCTACCATAAGATCATGGCTGTGGCTGATACACAGCCGTAAGAAGTAGTCAAGGAACAGCAGTAGAAATTCTTCAGAAAGAGTCAGGAGCCCAGATGAGGGGGGCAAAGGAGGTGTGGGGGTGGGGACAGAAAGGGGAGATGAAAGCAGACGACAGAACATTGTAAAAGAGCAGGAAATGATGTGATTGGAGAGAATTTTTAGAAAAGAACATTTTCGGTCGCTGTCCGGATTCAAACTTGGGACGGGGGCTCTCGTGGCCTAGAGGTTAAGGTGTTCGCCTCTCATTCAAAGGTACCGGGTTTGAATCCGGGTAGAGACCGAAACATTTTCTTCTTTTAAATTGTCTCCTTTCACCTCCTTTCCTGCTCTCTACCAATGTTCTGTAATCTGTTTTCGTATCCAATGTCTGCCCCCACTCCCTCACCTCCTTTTGCCCCCTCCAATGAGCACTTGACTTTTTCTGTAGCCTCTCTACTGCTACTCCTTGGCACCTTCTTACTGCTCTCTTTCAACCCCATCCCTGATCTTCTGGTAGGAAAGATCCACACCTAGCCCTCTCGGACAAGGGCGCAAAATTTCCGAGGTCCCGTGTTCAAGTTGCGCTCGTTAAAGATCCTTTGGTGGTCTAAAAATCTATAAGAGTAGGCTTCGGACGCCACCCGGGAAAAAAATCAAAATTTCCTACCAAATGAAAAATGTTTAATGTGTCCCGCGCATTATGACCGTATGCAGTTGCGAGCGCCGTAAAACACTTACCAAAACAAATAAACCCGGAGTCGAACACCTTAACCTCTAGACCACGAGAACCCCTCAAAATTAGTCATCAAAACAATAATAATGATGATGAGAAGAAGAAGAAGAAGAATTTCGTATGAGGAAAGAAACTATAACGGGAAGAAGTGAGGCACATGGAATGTGTTGAGAAAATAGCCAGCCTTGGGTGACGAGGACCACTCCTTAATATGGACACATGTGTATTATTCACTAATCTGACGAGAAGACGAGGCAGCTTAAACGGCGAGAGGGTTAATCGTGGAAGAGAAGTCCAGTAAGGGGTTGTGCATGGGAAAG
>NW_004797742.1:245907-252986 GCF_000002075.1 Aplysia californica
GAGCGAGAGAGAGAGAGAGAGAGAGAGAGAGAGAGAGAGAGAGAGAGAGAGAGAGAGACGACAGGCTATCTTTTCCCCAACGCACCCCGGGTATCGGCGATCACGCCAGTGGCAAGGACAAGTAGAGCAGACCCGGATATTGGCCCTGTCAAGACGTGAAGGACTTTCCTCCTTTCTCCTGCCGCGGCCTCGCTTCGACATAATGAGCTGTTTTTCTCTGCAGGAGTCATTAACAACACTGATATAGATTGATCAATTCATCCCTCTCCATCTATTTCACTCATTAATTGGGATTCGTGGTGCGTGCAACACAAACGGTCGTTGTTTTTATTTCGGCAGTTACAGTAAACTGACACGTTACTGACAAAAAGAAACGCGTTCCTCGTAACAGGAATTACGGTGCTGCAAGTATTAATCACCCATCGCCACAGTGTATTTGTTCGGGGGAAAGAGAAACCGAATCAATATCGGTTTTGAATTCATCATTCTGAGGAGGGGAAAAATCTCCAAAACAAACAAACGATAACAAAAGTGTGCAGGCGGAACGTAGAGCCTACCGACGGCGCCAACAACCATCTGTGATAATATTTCTTTTTTTTTTTTTAAACGGACAAACTTTCGTAACAAACTAAACTTACGGCCATTGCAGTACAACCTGATTTTCAATATGGAGATGCATGATATTCCGAAACCTATGCCCGAGGGCTCAAATGCCTTCTCTAGGGCAATGGCTGACTTTCACATGCCTCCCATCGTAGAAGTCTCAGACCCAGACGAGGCAGACAACCGGAGTCGTCGCTCTTCCTGTGCGCGAGACACTGCTGAAGAGGGGAAGATCGTCCACGGCCTTCACCACTGCTACAAAGTAGAAAACGGGCAGGTGAGCACATCATTCCACTGCCACCACGACCACCACAAACTGTCCAACGGACATTTGAATGAGCTCGCTCCAACAGCCACCAACATAGGTCCGCCCAGCTCCCCCCAACGACGTATGTCTATTGCTACAACAGGCGTGAATCTCCTAGTGCCGGGCGAGGATGAGTTTAGGCCACGTTCACTCAGCGACGCGTCCATGGCGGCAAGACGCCGAGGCTCTCTCCCCGCGGGGAACTACAGTCCCGGAAACAGATCGCCGAGAAGCTCGCGGCGTGGGTCAGTGGATATGAACATGGCCTCGTCTCCTTCCCCCACTTCGCCAGGAAAAAAATCTCCTAACACACAACGTCGGGGTTCCAACGCGGCACTACACTCGGACGAACTTCATTACGTGTATGACCAGTACCTCAAAGGCAAAAAATGAAAGACTGACCCGGCTGAACATCAACACTATCATGAAAGAAAAAGATAGCCGGGGATAAGTAAGAAAAAAACGGAAAGCAAAAAGTGGGAGATACCGAGGAACAAAAACAAATATGTAAGTCCAAAAACCTGATCAACCGTGAAGACTTAGGAGACACTATCGCAGCACTTCCAGTGCCAGATTGGTGACAGATACTAAAGATCGCCACAGTACATTTACTTCTACATTCGGTTACACATGTAAAGAGTGTTTGTTTTGTTTATCCATGATTGACTAACTCATTAATATTATTCCTAATTTGGTCGTGGTTCTTTTCGCTGAATGGTTTCTTTAAATGAGGGGCCTTATGAGATGAGCTTGCTCTAAGATGCATGCTTTGGTAACATTGAATGATAAGGGAAAAACAAAGAAGTGCGTGGTTTTCAATATCGAGATTCAACGCTTTTGAGTTTTGTAAATAAATTCTATGATGTCTTATGTAAGGTCGAGGGAAGAGAAAATCGAGTGCGCGATTTGTTTTATATCATGCTTGTCGCATTCTCAGCCTGCAGTCTATTTCAGTTGTATTTTGTTTTCGATAGAATTTTTTGTTGATAGAATTGCCTTCATTTTTCCAAGAGACTAGTCGAGAAGCTTACGTCGTAATTTGAGGTGACCACAGTCTTTGCAAATTGTATTATTTTTGTGGTAGAATCTCGAACAAAGATGGAGGTTTTGAGTTCTGTAGATCAGGGTCTTCTCTCTCTATTTTTTCGTTGATTTTTTTTTACCTGTAAAAAGCGCATATTTGTTGAGTTTTTAAAAAGGTCTATTTTAGTCTTCCTCTGTCATAAAAAAAAATATTGTTTGACCTGACCACTCCCACAACATGCTAACAAAACAAAAACACGCACACAAACACATTTGTTGAGCCGTCGGTTCAAGCATGTTATGGTGTAAGATCTTTTGAGGGACGTTCTTCATCTGACACTGCTTTTCTTTTAGGCCAGTGTTTAACTTAGCCTTGAGTCCTTTGTGGCAAAACTTGCCAATCATCGCAGCTTGAAACAGCCGTTCTTTTAGGCCAATGTTTACCCTAGCTTAAGTCGTTTGTGGCAAGACTTGCCAGCCACTGTCGCCTGAAACAACTGATCAGGCTCAAGTCCGAGCATCCCGTGCCAAAAGATAATATAAATAGCCACTATGACGTCATATACAACCGATCTTTATCGTGAATTATTGAAAAGACCCCCAGAACCTCCTCCAGGGTGACGAGTGTGGGCATTCCCATGATTAACTTCGATGTAAATAATGAATGTTGGGCATGCAGCCGGAGGAAAGAAAGGTGGTGATGTGAATGAGGCGCGCCAGATAAAGTTTGAAATAGAAATCTATTCTTTGTTTAATGAAGATGTGTTTACGCTCTTATCGACACAATTTAGATTAAGATCGTTTAGGAAGCAGGCCAATCCGGGCTCAGGGGATACAACATCTCAGGAGAAAGACCGAGATACTCGATAAAAATTCGCTGACTAAGGGAATGGAACTTGGGTTTCCTGTGTGCGACAGCGAAACTTCTCCACTGACGTCAGTGAAGTATGGAATGGTTTGATATTCACAGAACATGTTACTGTGTAACATTAAGTTTGAAAATTGTAGATTCTTGTTTTGTTTCGGAATGTCCATCTACTTACGCATTATATAATTTGTAATGCTTGCTCAATACTTCGTGATCTGACGGATGTTAAAGTCTAACACCAGTGGAGAGGCCCATAACAACCGCTTTTTGATACTTGCAATGTAACATGTAGAGCGTTCGAATATTTCTTCTGTGTGATAGTATCTTGTAATATACTGCAATGTATGAGATATGCGCCTAACAAACAAATTGATGTGTTTTAAAACTCACTGAGCTTGTATGAAAACCTCATGAATAACTACTTAGCATAATATATTTAAGGAATTTTGATGAGAGCTTTCGAACTGAGGTTCGCTTGTTTGAGCTTTGTGGTCTTTGTCTCTTTGCATACATACTACATTCCGTCCTTCATCAAGATTCAGAGTTATCGTGATAATGTATTCTATTTATCAAACACAAATAAAATGTATGACATGCAAATACTGTCATTCATTGTAATAAATCCATAAAAACGCTGTCGTTCATTGCAATAAACCCTTATCATTCATGCATTTGACTTATTATACTGAATTGCGTTTGTAATCTTACTTTAAGAATATGAATAAATTAAGCTTTGTCACGGTGCAAACCAATTAATGGGAAGACATCTTTTGTTCAGATTCGAATCCTGTGACATAAAAACGGGTTTATAGATCTATTGTGATGTTAGCTTTCAATGAAGTGACTACCCCCGAGTGAGGAGCCTTGAGTGGGCCGAAGAGGACGCCACCGTAAAAATAATATATGTCACGACGCAATGGAATCAGGCGCTCGTCAGGTTTTGGGCAAGTGGAGTTATTGGTATCAACTTAAACCTTGTCCAATTGTCTTGCTTCCGGCGAAAAAAAAAATACCCATGTATATTGAGCAGAATTCGAGATATTTGGTATTGAAGGAGGTGGGTGGGTCGCTGTTTCGGAGGTAATAATTAAGAAAATAGCCGTCAAAGTTTGGTAACCTCCGTGTATTGAAAGTACAAAGAAACAGAAATTGTTCATTTGTGAGCCTTTAATCAACGTTTTCCTGTAAGATCCACACAGAAATGTGTTTTTGAATTGTCGTATAACGTGTTGTGCCAAAATAAAATCGATAAGAATTGCCTAACAGGTAGGTAAAAGCCGTTTTCTGCGATTTCATTATTTTAACGTGTGCCTGGTTCCACCACGATGCTTCACATATTATAATAATATACTCTAGTGATCTAGTGAGTATACAATAAAAACAACAGCCAAGAGAAGGTGTGGTCAGGGCAATACGATCTGTACAATAACAGTTCAAGAATAACATCAGACGGCACGCTTTGCACGCGTGAAGGTTGCAAATTGACGTGGAAAAATGTGAACCAGTTCTACAGTCTTGAAGATTTCGTCAGTCCCCCCCGGCCCCAACCTCCAATCTTCGCTATGTTTTTAAGTTTTCTTGTCAGTCTGTCTATCCATTCATCTGTCTATCTATCAGTCAGTTTGTCTTTAGATTAACTTTGTTAGAGTTTTACGGCACTTACAACATAATAAGGTCGTATAAATGTCGACGATAAGAGGTGCTACAAAAGAGTAACAAAAACAGGTTTTTTTTAAAAAGGGAGGAAAGATAAGGACGATAGAGGTTTTACAGGAAAGAAGGAGCAAACCACACCTCAGCACTCGCCCACCACCGTCGTTAGACTGTCTGTTTGTCTGATCGCTAGGTTTCTTGTTGTTTTTTTTTTTTTTTTTTTTTTTTTGCTTTGTTTTTGTTTTTGTTTTTTTGTTTGTTTTTGTTTTTTATCCGTGTCACTGTATGA
Source organism: Aplysia californica (assembly GCF_000002075.1). Classification (NCBI taxonomy): domain Eukaryota; kingdom Metazoa; phylum Mollusca; class Gastropoda; order Aplysiida; family Aplysiidae; genus Aplysia; species Aplysia californica. The sequence continues at coordinate 250,651 of NW_004797742.1, forward strand.
CTGTCTGCCAGACGATAAAACCTGGCTTGGAAATAGAACAGCTCAGTTAGGCAGAATGGCAAGAGACGGAGTGATTTGACGCAGAATGGTCCGAGAAGCAACGCCCAGCAGTACTTTTGAAGTTAAGTCTTAATCCTTTTCTTCATAAATACTGCCATTTTTCCTAAATCTCAAATATTCCACCCCTCCATCTTTCCTTTCTCCTATATTAACTATATCAATTAGTATCATGTCATGTGTATTGTTGTCTTTCGACACACAACTTTTAAGTCCTACTATATAGTAGATGGCCCAAAACGGACGGAGCTGGAGATCCTTTGATTCTGCCCTAAACACCAGATGGCGTAATGGGTAGTAAGTAAGTAAGTATAGTCTTGTCTTTCAAAACCTTGTAGAGGATGGGAACAAACGTCCACAAAGAATTCCATGAGAGTCCTTGGCGGGTGCTCTTGTGTGGTCTGCTCCTTCCTTCCAATCAAACATCTATCGTCTTTATCTCTCCTCTTCGCGCTCATAATATGACCTTATGCAGTTGCGAGCGAGCGACGTAAAACCTCTATTAAAACAAAAATATATCTCCTCCCTCTTGGTATTTCTTTGTTATTCACTTGTAAAATCTCTAATCTTCGGCACTTATATGGCCTTATTGTGCTGCAAGTGCTGTAAAGCTCTTACCAAAAGTAAAAGAACGCCAAACAAAACTGCTGAGGACGGCTTTCTATTGAGTGACCACTGTGTTATGCTTTTGTGCAATGCACGGTAACTTTACCTTTCCTTAACCAAGGGTATAATATCTTATGTGCTATTAATTGAACTTTTTTTTAAATGTTGTTGTTCTGTACTGTCGTTTAGCAGAACACTTTTCGTGTGGATGACTGGTGGGTGCTCGGGTGTGGTTTGCTTATCCTTTCCTATCAAACACCCTTGTACTGTGGTTATCTCTCAATCTTTTTTTTATATATTCTTCAGTCTCTTGTAACACTACTAATCTTTGGCAGCTACATGACATAATTGTGTTGCAGGTGCCGTAAAACTCTTGATAAAATTTTAAAAATACCAAACCAAATCTGTGAGGACGACAATCAGTTGAGTGACCAGTGTCATGCTTTTTTTTTAGCAATACACGCTAACCCGACCTTGCCTTGACGAAGGGTATAAGGTCTTAATGTGTTGTTGATTTTTTTTTTTAAAGGCAATTCTGTGCAGCCATTAAGCAGAAAAATTTCCCCGTGGGAGGTTTGCGGGTTCTCTGGTATTGTTTGCTTCTTCTTTCCGTACATGACCTAACTGTATTACAAATGCCGTAAAACTTTCTCTGAAAACAATTTTTCCCTCTCATATGCATGAAAATTAGGTCAAATTTTCAGCAAAGTGGTCCCTTTTGGCTAAGGCTGAATCATAGAAAAGGTATCGGCAAAATAAAACCCTATTGCGTTTACAGATGTACACGACTGACACGTCTTTAGAAGCTGTGTCGAATTCCCTAAAGTATTCTACCAAAGACACCCAAATGGCATTGCTTTACAAAAGCGTCTTGGTAATACTATTTAGTCGACTTTTTATTTTATTAATCCTTCTTTCACTATGTGACATTATTTTGCATGGCTGTAAGCCGCAAAGGTTTTGTCACGGGCTGAGGAGAATTTTGAAGGCCCTTTGAAAGGACAACAGAATACTAATCGTGCAGTAATACCTATTGACTATTCTGAAAGCCAAAATCCCCGGGTCAAACCTTTATCAACGTAAGCCTACGTATCTATTCACACAAACAAACGATGACATCGATAAAAAGTGACATTATCAGAAACGTTATAGATTCGTCTAACAGAGTTCTGAAGCACAGTAATCCTAATTCAGTTTCAGTAGTCAATGCGGAATGATAAATCTCAGAACGTACCTGTCAAATTCTGTGGATCCAACCTTTATCAAAATATGCCTAACTGTCTGTTCAAACAAACGAACGATTATCGATAAGAATGGACCTATTAGAAATAATTTGTCTGGCAGAGTTCAGAACCACGGTGATCCTAATTCAGTTTTAGTGGCACGTGTGTTATGATAAATTTTAGACTATACCTAAAACCCTGGTCCTTAATCTTTTAACTTTGAATGGATTTGAGGGTTGTGAAAGGCGCAACGTATTTCATATATCTTGTACAAATTGAATTGTATGGTCTTTGATAAATCCATGTAGAATGAGTAATAAGGCAAACATGAAGTTGTGTGGTATTTGTAAAAAATAAATGTCCACTTTTAAACAGCAGCAATAACAGCAGCAGCAGTAACAACAACAACAACAACAACAACAACAACAACAACAACAACAACAACAACAA
>NW_004797742.1:253867-255061 GCF_000002075.1 Aplysia californica
TTAAAAAATTATTTTTTTTTAAATTTAAAAACCCAAACGTACAAATAAAAAAAATCCCCAATATAACGACTAGAAAGAAAACAAGACGAAACATGCAAGCCTCCAAGAAAAGAGATAACAACATGTTGGGATTACGAAACACTTTGTAGGGTTTATTATGTAATAAAACAATTTTGTGTATTCGTTTTTAAACTCTATTTGCTGTATCTTTTTTCTTTTTTCAGCTCTTCTTGTCTCTCTTTTCCTGGCAGGCGAACCGTATGTCTGCAATGTTTTGCCCTATGCATTAACCCTGTCACCTACCCCAGCCCAGTCGTATCATCTTATCCCTCCCTTTCGTCTGCATAGATCAATTTCGTTAATCTCTTTTAATGAGACGTGCGGAAGTGCAAAACCGTTACTAACAATAGCAAGCCTGCTTTAATTCTTTTTGTCCAGGACATTTCATCTCTTCTTAGAAAAATAAACACAAGTTAACTGCTTTTTATGGCAGAAATTTTGTTTCCGAGAGTAGCTCCCACATCCAGTAACACGCATTTTTTTAAGTTTATGTCGCTTGTGCACTATCTCTAATGCTCAAATACTTGCACTGGGTACAATGCAAGATAATATATATGCCAAAGTATTACATTTAGACAGGTTGTTTTTGTTTTTAATAATAAATATTTGACAGTTGGAAAGGGAGTCCATTTAAGAAGAGATCAGGATTATTATCAATATGATCTTCTTTCCAAGCCACCAGTAACAACACAATTTTTTAAAGAGGATCCAATTCCAAAAGGCCCCTTCTTAGCTCCAAGGAGCCCACTTGCCACTAAACGAAAAATGCCAAATTTTGCAGATATGATATTTTTGCTTTCTACTAGAGCTATATTGGCTATCGCTGGTGGCCAAGTTTACGAGAACCAGCCAATTCTTCTTCAAATAGTACCACTTGGGCTTATCGATTTCCACTGTTCAGGATTGGCAGCTTATCGATACAGTGATTATCTCGTCTGTAAAAGTGGGCAGCGTGTTGTCATACGGATAGGTGACTTTGGAAGTCTTCTGGAATCTAGGACGCGGGTGCAATGCATCTTTCATGGCTCAAATCTCGATATAATATGTTAAGAGCTAAATGAGTTGTTTTCGAGCACATGTATGTGTGTGTTCGTGTGTGTGTGTTTGTGTGTGTGTGTGTGTGTGTGTGTGAGT
>NW_004797742.1:256033-258696 GCF_000002075.1 Aplysia californica
CTTTCTTTAAAAAAAAACATTTAAAAATCTCTATCATGTATGAAGTCACCGTAACCTAAACATGGCCCCAAGAGAGTGGAGACCTCGAATGTCAGTTCAAGATCAAGTACGTTCCCATAGGGGGTTGGGGTGGGGTGGGGTGGGGTTGGTTTACTTTACTTTTACCGATGTTTCTAGGTCATTGCTCTGACCAGGATTATGAAAGGCCCTGACTTTCCTATATGGTTGGCCTAGATTCCAAACTAAAATAAGTTTAAGTTCTACATAACTTACAAGAGATGAATAAGGAATGTATGTGAGGCAGCAAGGTGGAATCAGGCTCTCGTCAAAATAATAAAAGTGAAGAAACTTGCATTTTTCCATAGGTTTGTCAATTTTTATTAAATTTGTGTTTTTTGGCTCAACACCTTTCATGACCATCAAAGAATTCATTTCTGTGTGGATTTTTCTGAAAAACGTTGATTAAAGGCACAAAAAATGTAAATTTTCAGTTACCACGGACTCTTAAGCTAAGGAAACAACTACTCTTTGGCGGCCATTTTCTCACTTATTTTACCTCTGAAAACAGGTGACCCCCACCTCCTTCATTCGCAAATATCTCAACTTGTATTCGAGATAAATTGATTTTTTTCCCATCTAAATAAAGACAAGTGAACACGCTTTAAGATGATACCAATAACTCAACATGCCCAAAAACTGACGAGAGCCTGATTCCACCACGCTGCCTCACTAATATGATGGCTCTAGATTAGGCCAACAAATTCGCTGATACATGACAGCAGCAGAAGCCACACCTTTGCGACGGAATCAGACGCTCGTCAAAATTTCAGCATATGGAGTTATTGATTTCATCTTAAATCTTGTCCATTTGTCTTGAAAAATATCGATATATATATCTCGAACAGAAGTCGAGATATTTGCAATTGAAGGAGGTGGGTGTTGCCTGGTGTCATAGATTAGAATTGGCAAGAAAACGGCTGCCAAAATATGTTCACCCCCAAAACTTGAGTGTCCCTGAAAACTGAAAATTTTAATTTTTTGGGCCTTTGATCAATAAACCCCCCTCTCCCTCCTCTCTCTCTCTCTCTCTCTCTCTCTCTCTCTCTCTCTCTCTCTCTCTATCTCTCTCTCTCTCTCTCTCTTTCTCCCTCTGTCTCTCCTTCCCCCTCCCTCTGTCTCTCCTTCCCCCTCTCTCTGTCCCTCTCGATCTCTCCTCCCCCACCCCAGCACTCGGGTCGACCAGATCACTCTTCGTAAAATATATAATTATTACATGACAATGTACATTATGCGTTCGAGTGTCCCTCTCATAAATCGCCGTGACGAACCAGTTAACAATTGGAGAAAATGAGGGTACTTAAGCACTTAGAGTGTAGGAGAGGACGGAAGGTAGACAGATGGGAAAGGGGCGAAACATCAAGTAAAACACAGCAAAAGAGGGTGCAACGTTCTATTGCTTTATCCCCAGTGTCAACAGCGATGGTGTCCTGACCGTTTGTTGCATCAAGCTGTGGACTCGAGTGACCCTCGGCCGCCCACCACCCCACACAGAGGTGGGAAGAGGGACAGGTAGTGCAGCGGCAACGTATTCTAAGGTAGACTTAGTTTATTACAGCAGAGTTCTGTCAATACTGTCATGGTTATTATACTAACTTATGAGTAAAAGAACTATAAGGGGTTAAGATGGGGATGTTATATTAAGTCATCTTTTTAAAACAGTTTTATACGGGTAAAAGTAAAGTTTAGCCCTCCATTCGGAACCCTCTTGACCTAAAAATATCACAGTAGAGTTCTGTTATGGTTATCAAACTGGCGTATGCATTTTTAAAAATTATGTTATTATGGGTTAAAGATGAGTAGGTAATGCCTGGTCATAATGTTTTAACTGTTTTACGACTGTTTTACCTGAGTTAAAGTAACCATTAAATTAGTCCTCTGTTAGGAATTTACTCGACCCAAAACACTCATCTGAGGTTTTCACTCTCGGTGAGGCCGAATATCGATCGAAATGATATTACTGCCCGAAAGAAGCGTTTAACTTCTTGCAAATACTGGTGGTCGAAATTTACGACACGTACGTGTTGGTTCTGTGTGTGTGTGTGGGGGGGGGTTAGTTTGAGGGGGGGGGGAGGAGGTAATTAAGATTTTAAAATGATAAGACGTTCATTTTTTTCTAAGAAAAGGGTCCTCTGTAGAATGAGTAATATATCAGATTTTAGAGTGCCTCAACCTCTAAATAGTGAGGGTTTTTTTCTCGGGTTAGCAAACTGTTATATTTGACGCAAACAGTAGCCGCACCAGAAAAGTTCTGCGCGTCACCTCGTATGTCCTTTCCCCTCATTCTATGCCCACTCTCAGTCTAAGGAGCAGTTAGTCCCTTTAAGACTGGCCAGTTATATTCCTTACAACAAAGGTCAAAACAGGCCGAGACTTGGGGGAGAAAGTAGGTAATCCTCTCTCTCTGACGTAAGCTTATGCATTGTGTGTGTGTGGCTACATAGAACTTATTTCTTCTGACCGAAACTAAATGCAGGAGCGTCCATTACCACTTCGGGGGCTGGACGAATTTCAGCTGGAAGATTTTTTAGATTGGTAACAATTTAAATGATAAAGCTTAGGAGAAATGAAATAGAGATAAACCGGGCTCGTATATAATAATAAAA
>NW_004797742.1:260576-261677 GCF_000002075.1 Aplysia californica
TCTTCTCTTTCTCCTTCTAATAGTTGTGTTGCGTTTTTTCTGTTTAATTAAGGTACACAGGGACTAAAATGATCAATTTGAGCAAGTAAAGAGCTCGATACACAAATGAATTCACAAATGAAAGTAACGAAGTAGGGCCTGCCAATGGCTCACTCCAACCACCAACTTAAAAATGGAAGGTTATTTTGAAATAAAGAACATTAAAAAAATAATAAACAAAAGCAAGATGAATAAAACTGGTATGATTTATTGCGACAAAAACAGCATACCATACATCATTTCAGAGACGCCACCACGTCATTGCAGGGGTTCAAGTGGTGCAGGGAGTTTGACGGGGCTGCATACAAGGTTCCTTTTGCCATATTTGATCAACGGATATAGGAAATCAATAGTTACGAGAATAGATCGAAACATTGTTGTATTCGAAGAACTGATTGTTATATGACCAGGCCGGAATAAAGAACCCCATCTAGCCACGAGACGGAAATGTTAAAAAGTAGAGTCTCAGGTTAAGTTGGTTTGGAAATGAGAGAGATAATGAAAACGCTGAGCGGTAGCCCATAGTCAAAGATGTATTATATAATGGTTCAAGAAAAACAAATCAAAGCAGTTTTGGAAGTAATAAAAGGGATAAAACTCACAAACGATGTTTTGGAAATGCATTAACAGATAGTCGTAAAATGACCACAATAACTTTCATACTCTATCCACCCCCACCCCCATCTTTTCCTGGTTCCCAAAATAAAAAAGAGCAAAAAATAAAAAATAAAATCGAACAATCAATATAAAACAAAGTGATACAAAAAAAAACCGTTGTCCTTTCATAGTTTACAAGAATACGAGAAATTAAAAAGCGACAGAAAAGGGGAATGATTTGCTTGAAAAGAAAACACACACAAACAAAAATTTAAAAACTATTTACACACTTTGATACTAACGTTGTATTTCACAATGCAATCCATGCTACGCACTAATTAATGAGGTACTTGCATGCATGGGGTTACATACAGAAATGTAATCATGTAATGATTATATATCCCATAGATTTACACTCCTAGACCGTCCACTCTCATGGCTGCTCTCTTTTCTCTCTCTCTCTCT
>NW_004797742.1:263286-265582 GCF_000002075.1 Aplysia californica
CTGCGTGCACCAGTGGAGCGCTTAATACGGGGTTTGGGTTTGTTTTCCGACCCGACCCGACCCGACCCGAACCCATCCGCAATGAGCACTCGGTATAACCGTTACACCGCACACACCGGGGAGTGGACTAAGAAGAGTAGGATTCCCCTCTTTTGGATTTTAGTTGAATTCTGTTGATACGTATGTGCCCACGTGTACATATTCGTACGTGCGTGCGCGCGCTCACACACACACACACACACACACACACACACACACACACGCACACACACGCAATTAAAAAAAGGTTCCTTTCAATAGCAACACACTAACGGTTAATCAAATCTGTACAATGTTCAATGTACCATTTACAAAACTAACCTTGTTATAACTTTGTGTTGACTCTCGCTACCACATCACGAGCATATACTTATATAATGGCGTCCAAAAGAAACTTGAAAATATAATCACCAAATCATTGCGTTCTAGAATTGCACTACCCGCTATAGCAGCATACCAATTTAAAGGTAAATAAATTCTGCATAATCTGACACATTGATATTTCACCAATGTTAAGAGACGCCCGAGATAAATATGGTCACTCAAAATTGACCTTAAAAAGTCAGGTTTGGCAAAATTGTGCGAAATCAAAGAAACGCAAAAGTACGATCACGCGTAAATTGAAGTGCATGAACATTGGTGGAATGGGCATTTATATTGAACTAGCTGGGCCCCCTTTCGATTAAAGGAATGATCGGTGCATTAACATCAACTGAAAGTCATTGGCCTACTATATTTACACTCTACTGGAATGAGGCAATAAATCTTGAGAGAGGCAAAAAATTAGAAGGTCTAGATCTAGATCAATACTCTCAAAACAAAATGAGCCTCGCATAATATCACCAGATATCACCTCCGCACCGGATTTTCTACAATTGCAGAGAGAGAAGCGTCGGCCTACAAAAGCGATCGCCGAAATAAAGAAATTTAGCTTTTTGTAGCAAAACTGTCTCAAAACTGAAAAAAACGAAAGGCGTCATGATCTGGAGAATATTTTAAAGAATCTTTTGGCGAAAACCGCATGTCGATCGATGCAGCCATTAAAAAGTCTTTTGAATAGCAAAATTTGGCCACCACAAATAGATAATAGATATCACATGAAACAGAATATTATAATGGTCTCTGCAATGAACAGTATCATCTGGTGATATTTTCAAAGAGGTTGGAGGACAAAGCCATCACAAATACCGTACAAAACCTGTACTTAACATAACATGCGCTCATTAGTATCAATTTTGTTTTTGTATAGGAGCTGATGGTTTCTTGTTGAGAACGAAATCTTTTTTTTTTTTTTTTGCACATGGACCATGATAATTAGATTTTGGACATAATCATCTTTCAGTGAGAAACAGAGGCCACGAAACTGCCATGGTTTTGAGTGGTCAGAGGTGGAATGAACAGAACAGCCCTCATGAGGATCACTGGATGGCTTTTGTATAGTGGAATACATCGCGCTTGTGCTCGAACGTCATGTCTTGCTCTTATTTTTCGTCATGGTGTCATTCAAATAGATATATCCATGTATAGCAAAGAACTTTCTCACATGGCCAATGCCACTAGATAATTCTTGGAAAACCAAATTAAATCAACGTTGGAGTGGTCACCAGTAAATAGCCTTGATGTGAATCCTACAGGTATGTGAAGAGTGAAGTACCATAAAACAGCAGCTGAAGAAACTCGACTTTGCTCCCAATTCAGACCCTTTGTTTGCAACTCTATGTGACCTTTGGGATGAAATGACAGATGCACAACACAAAACTAATGGCTTCTAAGCAAAATGAAATAATGAGCAAATTTAATGCTAAGCCCGAGTTTTCCATGGTATTTGTGATTGCTCTGTTTTCCGTTTTGTTTTAAACTGTCGTGACAAATAAATATCAAAATAGAATATTGAATATTGTTTATTGCAATACAAAATTCTCCATACATTGGATATGTAATGTAGATCTATGTCCATTCTATCAATATCTATGCTCCACAATACACGGGCGAAAACACTCTCGTATCATAAAACAATTTTAATGTGTCAGATGATGCAGAATTTTTTTAGCTTTAAATTGGCATATGCATGAGTTGGTAATATGAGGCTTTAACTTGATGATTTGGTGATTAGATTTTCAAGTTTCTTTTGGAAGCCACTGGACATGTTCTTATTACATGTACATGGTATTATTTTAATTGGATTGGGCAAGTGCAAGAATTATTCTTTCATTCCAACTCTTTTTGCTCCCCTCATTCTGTGTCGAACATCGAGCTC
>NW_004797742.1:269156-270621 GCF_000002075.1 Aplysia californica
TGGTATCCATTGAAATGGTCAAAATCTGGGATACCTCAAGCATTGTATCGTGACAAGGTGACAGATATCTCACAAAACACAAGATCACGATGTAAAGAAACGGAGAAATGGTTCTTTTAAAATTACCGCTGGTCCCTGAAAATGTTGGTAAGAGTAAATGTCCCCCCAACACACACACAAACACACATCCTTATACGTCTTTCGTGAATGATGTCATGCGACTCAAATAGAGTCACACAAGAGACTGTAGACCCCGGATGAGCGTAGTAGACCAAGTTTTTTCCAAATGGGAGATCAAATTAATTTCTAGCAAAGCGCCCACACATTCCGCTTAACGGTCTCAGTTCATAATGCTCCTAACTGGGTCCGTAAGCCATAAGTATATAGGGTAGACATTTACTTGAAGCAGACAATGTTGAAGGAGAAGTGATTTAACCAGTATCAATTTTGAGCATTGATTTATCATTCTGTGAAATCTGTTCCAGTTTACTCCGTCTTATTGCTGCAAAATCTAGTTTGAGAGTGCATTACTTTTTGTCTTAGAACGGCCTCAAATATTTCTTTTTTTTTAGAGCGTTACCTGAATACCAAAAATCTTATATCTCTTGGACAAAGATTTGGCATTTCTCCCTTGAATGTGAAAGGAGTGGGTTCGATTCTTTGACAAGGAATTTAGTTTTTAGTGTTTCCATTTGTTGGGATGTTGTTCATCCATCAGCCCAGGTCGGCCGGTACAATCTTAAGGTCGATGAGACAAGGATCGTAATTAATCTAAAAATTGTCACAATCTAATTTTTAAATGGGTTGGGGGGTGTGGGAGTAAAACATTTACAAATAATCTTAACCAAACTTTTGCTTTTGTATATTTCTTTGTTTGTTTGTTTGTTTGTTTGTTTGTTTGTTTGTTTGTTTGTTTTAAAGAAGACGTTGCCATCCACTAGATATAACTGAGCCCGAAGCCTCATCAGCTTCTCGTAGCATTTGTCCCGGCGATTTGAAAAACCTTTGCTTGCAATTCTGCCCCTGTCCAGAACGACAAAGAATGCGAAGGCTGCAACGACCTCTCCATGTCTCGGACCGACCCCATCCACTTTCTGCCCACGATGCCCATGAAACGCGCCAGGCCTGTGTGGATGGTCCACCAGCCAAGCTTTGTCATGTCGGGCCTCGGCGAGATGCCCCCGGACAAACTGACGCCTCTGGATTTGTGGTACAACACAGGTGCGAGAACAAGAGCGAACTCTTTGGAATTCGGCACGTTAGTTGAATTTAACGACTTTTTTTTCTCAAACAAATTAGAGTTATTCTAGAGGAAGGGTTTGGTATGATCTTAGGGACTGAGTCACAAGAACCAAAGAAAACGTTTTGAATGACAAGTTGAAATTGCCAAGAGGACAGGTAAAGCGAACAAAATGTAGTACTGCGTGACAATAAGAAGCAGAACACACACACACACACACACACA
>NW_004797742.1:273024-275571 GCF_000002075.1 Aplysia californica
AGGGCGAAAAATCTCGGAGGGCCCGTGTGCAAGTTGCACACATTAAAGATCCCTTGGTGGTCTAAATTCGATAAGAGTAGACTTCGGCCGCCACCCGGGCAAAATTCAAAATTTCCTACCAACTGAAAAAGTTTAATGTGTCCCGCGCGCTTATATGACCTTATGCAGTTGTGAGCACCGTAAAACACTTACGAAAACAAAAAACAAACTGTAATTCTAAGGTAGCGACTTACCGGCATGGATACTCTCTTTATGACTTGCATAGAATGTTGTCCCAATGTTGATGGAGTTTATACTTACATTTCAGGAAGGGCGAGGAGTTATGATTGAAAAGCTCATCGACGAAATCAAAGATGATTACCTTCTGAACACGAAGAAGTCTATCTGTAAGTTAAGCAGTGCCTAGAGATAATCGTCATTATACTATAGTATTATATGACCATATTCATATTCATAATAATTTGTGTTTGGCATTTTGTGTTTGGGATTTCATTTGTTTCATACATATATATGTGTGTGTCTTTGTGTTCGTGTATAACTTTTGTTTGCGTCCATGTAAGTGTTTGCCTGTGCGTTCATGTTTATGTTAATACACGTGTTTGTGTGATTCTTTCTGTTCATGTTTATGTAAGTGTTTGTGTGTTATTATTCTTTGCATGTTTGTGCTAGTGTCTGTGTATAATATTCTTTGCATGTTTATGTAAGTGTTTGTGTATAATATTCTTTGCATGTTTGTGTAAGTGTCTATGTTCATCTTTACGCTTGTCCTCACTAAAATAAATTATGTTATTTGTCTTATTTAAACCAGTGTGCTCGCTGACCGTTTACTTTTACTGTCTAAAATAGATTTAACAAATGTCTAGCAGCGAATTCTAAAAGTTTCATTGTGTTGCCGTATTTCACTTGGCACCAGATATATCACTACGTGCAGGCCCCGATTAGAGAAGCGCTTTCATCTACAAATTTAAAAGCGTGATAACCGAGTATAACATTTGATAAATTTTCATCTCTAAATTTTGTCTCGTCTTTCTTCAAGCTTTTAAAACAATTTCTGACAGTACTGTGCTTTTATATATAAGCGGCAGGCAGTGGTGGTTGTAGGGCGCCACTAGTAGGTCGGTTTTCTTTTCTCTCCTTCATTTGTGTCTGACTGTTATTCTTGCCGTTTCTATACACCAAATAACCGTTATAGCGTTTATGTGCTTCTCTTTACTCAAAGGAACAAATTAATGTACCAAACAATGTTCAATCGGCAGTGGACTTCGTGCTGAAAGACCCCCGCGAGAAGCCGCCCGAGCAACACCTGAGCAAAGAGATGAAGGAACTGGACGTGGTACCGCAGCCCTGGCATTTCGCCAAGATCTCACGTCAGAAGAAACTGCTCGCCACGCTGAACATGGTAAACCCGTGCATTCGGCAAGCTCAGGAGATTTGGCACACGCTGTTCAGGTGCGTGTGAGGCTAAGAAAGAGTAGATTTCAAATACCCTATTCTTAAAATAATTAAAAAGTGTTTTTTAACGTATGATGTTTCGGACACCCACATGTGGATCCAAGTAGAGTGTGGTTACTTCATGAGGTTGCTTGATCAAGAAGGTTCCGAAGGAGGGACTAAATGTTACTTTAACTGGTGCGTGTTGTTTGAGTTGTCGCTTTTGGAGAGTGGGGACTCCTATTTGCGTGCTTGGTCAAGAGTGTTCCAGATTGGTTGGTTGGGGGGGGGGAGGGGGGAGTATAGTTTACATTTTCCCGTGTGTTTTGCTTGAGTTCTTGCATATGGTGGTTTAGTCTTTGGTATGCCGTTGTTGTTGTTTTATTCATCTCTCTACTTTTCGCCTTGTTTTCATTTTATTGCACAATTGTTCTCTTTCCTGACTATATTAACAATGTATAGTCATTTCTAAAGACATAATTGTCATTGTCAAAATGGTCGTTGAAGCCACAATTTTAAAAAAAAGCTTGCGTTTATTTCATTCAGCGACCTACGGCTGATAGACTTCTCAGTTCTCCGAGACCGCACAGAAGCCATTGAACTGCAAGCTTTCGACGAAATGACCACGGAGCACATCAACAACGCAAAAGACCTGCTCACAAAAAAGTAAGTACCCTTTTTAAAAGAGATAAGGAGGGTTATGAAAGAACACAAAGAGTACACCCCTCCCCCCGTTCCCAAAACCATAAAAAACAAAGACAAAACAAAAATCGAATATAAAGAACGCGACCAAAACAACAACCTGAATGTCAAAACATCGACTTTCTATCCTTTTAAAACGGTCTACATTTAAAAAGTATGCTTGTTTTTCTGGTTTGTATTCAGCAGTTTTTGTTTCAGACTTGCTCTAAATATATAAAAGGATATACATGTTATTCCCTTGACTGCTATTCATTTCAGCGCCTTTTCTAATTTCTCCGTGTCCATTCCATGCTGGCGTCCAAAGATGATCCTCTTTGATCGATTGTGTTAGTCTCAGATATTGAAAGATAGAGAGGGGGGGCGGGGGAGAGAGAGAGGCCGAGGAGGAGGAGGAGGAGGAGGAGGAGGAGAAGG
>NW_004797742.1:279983-281939 GCF_000002075.1 Aplysia californica
CTCTCTCTCTCTCTCTCTCTCTCTCATGTATCTTTTTATCGTTTGAACCTCAATTTAGACACTGACATCTCAGTTTGAGGGCAGGATACTCATATGAGGATGGAGTAAAGAATACTAGAAAGTTAAAGATAATACACCGTCTAAGTATCATAACTCCAAAAATAGTTTTTATCTCTCCCCTCCCTCACTACTTCCCCTCCCTCACCCCTTCCCCTCCCTCATCCCTCATCCCCTAAAAAGAACCACGAAAACTTTCTGCTATTCTTGTTTGAAAGCAATTGATCATTTTTCCCTCTCTAAGCCCATTGCACTAGTTAAGTTGGGTTTTTTAAGGGGATGACGGCATCTCTTTCCATAATATACTGACAAATCTGTGACAGTGTCTTTGTCTACTTTTAAATCCCAACACTTTCCAAGCAAGATGCGCTTTATACCACCTTTGCACCTTATACCAGTGACTGTCACAGGCCTGGAAATTAATGTTTGTCTTTCCTACAGGCCAAAAAGGAGGTCCGGCACTTCTTGTCTGAGACTCGTACGTTTGAAGAGTTGGAGGAGATGCACATTTACTATAGTCAGACATGCGACCACATACAGTACGAACTGAATCGCGTAAGAGAATGATATTATATATCATATCATAGTGTCTTGCTCAACCCCTTCTACTGTACTGAGGCGATCTCATCTATGTCTGTGCAAACAAGACGGAATGTTTTCATACATGAAAAATTTAAACATTACGATAATATTGTTCTTCCCCTCATTCAAGACGAAACAACAGCTTCCCGATCTAACATAATTATTTTTAATGTCCCTTATCTCCCCCAGCATAACTTTCAAAAATGTCCTTTTTCTCCGCCAGCAAGACATTTTTAAATGTCCGATTTCTCTGCCTGCACAACTTTATAAGATATCCTTTATCTCGGCCAGTACAACTTTAAAAATGTCCCTTTTCTCCACCAGCATAACCTTTCAAATGTCTTTTTTCTCTGCCAGCGTAACTTTTAAAAAATATCCCTTTTCTCTGCTCGCTGAACTTTTAAAAATGTTCTTTTTCTCCCTCAGACGGTGAACGTGGGTATATTTGAAATCCAGTGCAAAGATCTGATCCAGACGCTGTACGAGAGGGCCCAGGGGCTCTGCTCGATGCTAGTGGAAGAGATGATTGCTTACCACGATAAGAAAAATGTCGAGTGAGTTCAAAATTTTTAGCCAAAGACTTTTACTTACACGAATTAACAATGAAAAGAATAATCAATTATTGAAGTTTAAAGACATACTTCAAAGCTATTCTCACTTCATTTTGGTTCGTCGTGGTTTATCCCAATATTTTTTTACATGAAAATCCTGCAGCTTATTCTTTCAACGCAAACAGAAATTCGTAAGTACACTATATGTGCGCCAATTTTCTTTAACTTGCTGACCATACTATCATTTACTTCATAACCTTACGCTTATATTTTAAACATTTTTTTCTGCATTTTTAGAGGATACAAATAAATCGCCGTCTATTCCAGCTTTCAGTCTGTCTGGTTTGTTTTTACACTGCACCAAACGACTTTAATTACACCAATGTACTTTTTTTCTACTTTAGAAAAGCCCATTTAAACTCATTAATGTTTCAAGCATTTATGTCCTCCGTTCCCTTGCAGGCTGTGTGAGCAGTACAAAGTGATAATGAACAGAGCCCTGGCCGTCCCCACCACCACGGCGGAGTATATGGACCTGTCGGCCTACATGAAGGAGATCAAACAGAAGACGCTGGTACAGATGCAGAAAGACGTGTCCGACTCGTGCCAAAGGTGACGGGTCCTAAGTGAGAGAATTCTTTGTTCTTTGCACCAACCTATGTACACAGAATCGGAATGATATTGAGAATATTGTAAAGAACTCAACTCGTAAAAGAATGAAACATGTGACACCTCCCCCTCCTCTTCTTTCTCTCTTCTCTTCACC
>NW_004797742.1:282039-283719 GCF_000002075.1 Aplysia californica
AAAAATTAAATTTAAAAGAATGAACGAAGATAAACAAAAAGCTACAAACAAAATAAAAAAACACTCAGTAGAACAATGCAAATTCAGAAAAAAGCAGGAAATTAACAACAAGAGCACATCATAATGTGAATGTTCACAAACTTTACATAAGAGAAATTCCAAACGAACTTATCGGATTTGGGGGGGGGACTCTCACACTGAATTGTATGGATTATGATAATGTAGATTATAGAAAATATAATCAGGCGTCACTTCTCGTAAGAAAAAGTTGTACATTTCCTGAATCACGCACATTATTGTTACGACTTCTTCACTCCCTCGTTCCCCGTCTCGTTCTTTCTCAAACTAGGCTGGTATTCCTGATGGACTGTGCACATTTCTCCGCATCAAACTTTGGAAAGAACGCTGAACCTTTCCAGTGGTATCAGAAGATGGACTTGATTCTAGAAGAGAACACTCTAATGATGTCTGAGAAGATAAAAGATCTCCAAGAGGAACTGGCGGTACGTCCATATTCCTCAATGGAGTCGCAAATTGTGGTCAATGTTTCCTGTTTGCTTTACTCCCAAAAAGAAAATCGTGTTCAGCCGTTTCTTTGAGTGAACACCTGGCATCGAATATCAGTTTGGGTTCCGACCGTTTGACAGTGAAATCATGTGTAGTTATGGTAGCAGAGACATAAACAATAATACGGTCATTATCAGTATGAGCTTTCAACTCTTTAAGGACGTAGGAGACACACATGTAAGATCAGTAGCAGGCCCGGGGCGATGTTGCAGCAAATTTCGAACCGTCATACACCGATCAGAAATACGAATTTGCATATTTCTTGCTATCGATGTTGTTGCTTACCCCTTTAAACCTCAGATAAGAAATAACAAATTTGCAAAATCTGTACGAATAACAAGTCATGCTTCTTTTTTAAAGGTGCCCCAACATAGCACGTTTCTGTGCCTTGTTGAATGGCCAGAGTGCGCTTCTTCAATGAGTTCAACTACAGTAACAACAGCGGCACCATAAAGAGGGGTCTTATTAGATAGTTTTTCTGGGAGTCATTCTTGGTCTACCTTTACCTATTGTACTTTCTATTTTCCTCTGATTTACGACAGCTAAATAATCTAATACTTCAATCAATCGTCAAGAAAGCCTTAATGCATGGCTAAGTCATTATTTTTTTTTCCTTTCTAGGCCAACCAGCGTCGGTGGTCTTGCAATTAGATCCTCACACACAGAAGCCGTGAATTCGATTCCCGTGTGGGGAGAATCTTTATCATGTATTTCCGCCTGCTTGCTAGCGCGTCGTATCCCTCTCAGACGAGATCGAAGCAGCCTGCCTCCTGAATTAATTATCAAAATAAGGTCGATAGTGACGTAAAACTCTAATCACAGTTTTATTTTTACTCCAGACGAATAAGGAGAAGCTGGTGGAGGAGCTGGCCGACTACACGGCTCAGGTGGAACAGCTGGCCACGTACCAGGACGTGAAGCAAGTAGAGGAGTACAACAAGACCACCGTGTTCCTGCAGGACAAGCTCATGCAGGCCGCCGACAAGGTGGGTGGGTGGTGATGATGATGGTGATGGTGATGGCATGATGATGGTGATGGTGGTGATGATGGTGATGATGGTGATGATGATGATGATGATGATGATGATGATGATGATGATGATGATGATGATG
>NW_004797742.1:283989-285702 GCF_000002075.1 Aplysia californica
ATGATGATGATGATGATGATGATGATGATGGTGATGATGATGATGGTGATGTTGATGGTGATGATGATTCCTGAAGGGGCCCAAACGGGCAAAACGTCAGACACAGGTTTCCATCTACTTTTTGTTGCTTTTTAATGATGATGATCATTGAGCTAAAGGGGCAAAACACTGAACCTCATTAGAAAAGAAACTTTTGTCCTTTCAGATTGCTGCCTTCAACGAAGAAGAAGTAGCCTATGGGTTTGATCTCTCGCAGTACCCCCAAAGAATGGCGGCCATCAACAAGATGCGGCCGTACGCCAATCTGTTCAGAGAGTGCGCCCAGTTCAATGAAAACCACAAGTGAGCTCTCGCTCGTCTCTTCTGCTCCCGTAGATTCTCATCCGTTGGGTCGCTTCTTACAAATCGCTATCCTAGAAATACAAAGTTCTATCTGCTCAGTACATAGTTTTGAGATATTTGACTTTAAAAAAATTTGAGTTTCACAATATTTATGTCAAGCCATTTCTAATGCATTTCTTTGAATATCATGATAACGACTCTGAATAGTCTTACGATTTCGATAAAGCAGATAGAGCATTTGCTTTCTGACCTCACGGTCGTAGTAACTCAAAACGGCAAAAATGTCAGATAAAGCTTTCTAATTCTGTGGAAGCGAAATCCCCTTCACCCCTCTCGACTCTCTACTTTCCTCAGTGTGTCCCACAGCTCTATTGCTATCTATTCTCGGATGTTATCCTCCCTTGTCTTCTTCTGTTTGCCTCTCCTCCGTACTTCGTGCACAGTGCCTTAGAATCATTTAGCAAGGCCTGAAAAACGGTTGACATGGCCATACCATTTCTGCTTGAGGTGCTTGACCTATAGGTTCTTATACTAGCTCTGACCGTCTAGTGCTTGACCAGTGATACAGATTGGGCGGTGTAAGGCCCTATTACAGTTCTTACGCTTAGATCTGTGATAAAACAACACGTACTGCACAGATCAGCCATTCTATTACCACATCCAATGCAATGGCGCATCAAATCTATTGTTTAAGATACAGGAGTCATCTTCCTTATCCCACGGCAGAAAGTGGATGGAGGGTCCCATGTCTGAGGTGATCCCAGACGAGGTGGAAGCCGCTGTGGGCGCGTCCTTCAGGGCCATTTTCAAGCTGGAGAAAACTTTCCATAAAGAGCCACGGGCTCAGGGCATTGCTTCATTCGTGAGTCTTAACATAATTTTCATAATTCACAATGGATTGAATTTTAGTGGAGCTTCACTGTCTTTCTGGTGGGAATTTTGTATGCAGTATTATATTACTCTTCGTATTTATTCAGAAAAAACACGTACATAGCAAAATTCGCAGGAAACGAAAAGAATTCCGCGTCCCACCGCGCGCGCGTGGTGTGTGTGTGTGTGTGTGTGTGTGTGTGTGTGTGTGTGTGTGTGTGTGTGTGTGTGTGTGTGTGTGTGTGTGTGTGTGTGTGTGTGTGTGTAAGAGACAGAGAGAGAGAGAGAGAGAGAGAGTGTGTGTGTGTGTGTGTGTGTGTGTGTGTGTGTGTGCACGTGTATGTGTGTGTGTGTGTGTATGTGTGTGTGTAATGCCAGCAGTGTGGTAGAGGTAAAATTATGAAATGATAGAAATGCCCTTATAGCCAAAGTATGCATTGCTTTATTGTCGTTACATTATCACCCATTCTTTGTTCCCCACCCCTCCCCCATCCCTTCATT
>NW_004797742.1:287563-291081 GCF_000002075.1 Aplysia californica
GTGTGTGTGTGTGTGTGTGTACACCCGTCTGTGCATGTCTAGGGGGGCGGGGGTAAGTATATATGCCTGCATACCGACACATGGGAGTACAAAGAGAAGAGTAATAATTTTCATTGTTTTCTTAAAACTGGTAGGTCGAGGAATGGGTGTTCTAGTGCGTCATGTGTCTTTAACCTCTCGGTCTTATATTGGCCCAAACCTGTGTACAATACATTTTAGCGGTCCTCGCAAAGGACGTCATCCGTACGTTTGATGTTTGTTGTTCGTTTCCATGCGAGCCGTTACCAGATGCTCCGAGGGAGCTTAGCCCCACCTAACCCACATTCCTTAACTGGGTGCTCTTGAGATTGATTGGGTGTTTGAGGAACCGTGTTTCATGGTGCTACTCCCATATATGGACACGCACGCGCGCACGCACACACACACACACACACACACACACACACACACACACACACACACACACATGCAGACACACATACAAACACACACTCTCTCTCTCTCTCTCTCTCTCTCTCTCTCTCTCTCTCTCTCTCTCTCTCTCTCTCTCTCTCTCTCCCTCTGTCTCTCGCTCTCACCCCCTCTCTTTCTCTCTCGCTCTCACTCTGCTAGTTATGTCTGTCAATCTTGTATTTCTTTTCACACAAAAATGACAGTGAGTCATGGTGTTGATAATATGCTTGTTTTGACTCAAACTAGTCAGAAAAAAACCTATTAATGCTAAAAAAAGACCGTTCTTTCTTTAGTCCCCATTCTCCGTTAGCTGACCTCAGTGTAATTTATACGTTGTTGACTCTCTGTTTTGTGATTATTACTGTGGAGTTTAGGCGCTTCGTTATCTCACGCAGAAGACTAGAGTTCGATTCCTGAGTGTGAGAGGGTTTTTTAGAGTAAGTGTCTCCGACTGTCTGCTAGGACATTACCACCCTCACAGCCTGGGTTGTCCCTGACATTCAGTCTCTCAGACGATCTAATTAGTGTCGATTGGAGTGTAACACACCAAGAATTAATATTACAAATGTCTCTGGAATGCACTCTAACCTTTAGTTGGTTAAAAAAAAGTGTGTTGTCCATTAAGCCTTCAAATAACCGACACTGTTCTTTACCGTGCCATCTCTCTGTGCTTCAGTGTCCCGTCCTGACTTGATTTCTCTCCCTGCTGTCAGAACTTTCGAACGACAACTGTCCAGCCTACAGGACATCATGGACTCCTGGCTCAAGGTCCAATCCACCTGGCTATACCTGGAGCCCATCTTTAGGTAGGAGGGAAACGTTGCGCATTCTTGACGTCTGGGATAAGCTGATGCTCTTACAGAAAAAAAAAAATGTATTACACGAGGTATGGCGGGAGATCATGATTTATCCTACGAGTGAAATTGCCAATTTGTAATACGAGTTTCAGCAAGTGATTGCAACTGGGAATTTCACAAGTAGGATAAATCATGGTCTATCACCATAAGGAGTGTACATTTTTTAAATAGTTTGCTTCAAGGTCAGCGAGCGTACATAATTATTCTCGTAAAGTATCATAATGCTCGTTATTAGTCAGTCATTGGCTTACTGTACAATGAAGGAGTTTTTTTCTAAGTAATTAGAATAAGAAAAGAGGTGCAGATGTATTGGGTCATCGTCAGGTATAGACGGACAAACTGTTATTATTATTATTGTTATTATTATTAGTAGTAGTAGTAGTAGTAGTAGTAGTAGTAAGTAGTAGTAGTAGTAGTAGTAGTAGTAGTATCATTATTATTATTATTATTGTTATTATTATTGTTGCTGTTATCATTATTGTTATTATTATTATTATGATTATTATCCTCATCATTCAATAATATGCATTATCATTTTTATACCATTATTATTATTTTATTCTTTTCATCGATATCGTAAGTAGAATTGCAACAGCAACAAAAACAACAATGATATTTGTTTGTACAATTGCAGCATGAACTAAAACAACAATGATAATGACAACAACAACAACAGCAACAAAAACAACAACAACAACAATAACAATAATAACAACGACAAAAACAATCCAAAAAAACCCACACAGAACGACAACAAAACCAACAAAAAAGCAACAGCAACAACAGCTTTTAAAACCACAACACCAGCACCAGAACAAGCAACAACATCGCTGTCCCCCCTTCCCTGGACACACACACACACACACACACACACACACACACACACACACACACACACACACACACACACACACACACACACACACACACACACACATACACACCACCACACCCACACATACACACAGGACGTTTGGTCTGTGACGACCAGTGGCGACCCCACGCTCATCTAAATGCTCGGGTCATTCATTCCATGTTGGTTTCTTCCCTGTACTTAAACCTTGTTGCTTTCATGATCTGTTCGCTCTAGTTCTTTTACTGCAATAGATATTTCCAATCTGAAGGTATTTTATAACGCCATGTGTGTGATTATGTCTATTATTATATATTCAAACACTTGCTGACCCATAACTGTATTTCTGTTCAGCTGTTGGTTGATTATTGTTGTTAGATTTCCCATCCAACAAACATGTAAAATAAACCACAAATGTGAAGTTATGAGCCCTCAAGCTTTTAAAATTGACACCCTCACAATTTCCAGTTTGTGACTATGCACGTTTTTTTCAGTGGACTCCTCATATAAATGTTAGTGTTTTACGCGCCCATCGAGACAGTTTATATTATTAGGATTTTTAGTTTAGGAGGCGGGCTTCTGATCCTGACTGTCAAGGTCAACCCGGACTAGAACATTCTTGCAGAGAGACGGAGATACTTGATGACAAGATTCTCCCTACTCGTGAATCGAACTCGGGTCTCTTGTGTGCGACAGTGAAGCGTCTAACCGCTGCACCATAGACGCTGGGTGTAATATGGTACGAATGTATAAAGGGTCAAGTTTTACAAGTGGATTGATTGTAAGTTTAGTTTTAGTTTTAGTAAGTGTTTCACAGCACTTGTAACACAATAAGACCATTTATAAGTAAGGAAGGTTAGAGGTATTACATGAGCGTAACAAACACACCCAAAAGAAAACAAGAAGGAGAGATAAGAACAATAGATGTTTCATAGGAAAGAAGGAGCAAACCACACGAGAGCATCCACAAACCAACCACCGCTGGTGCTGTACTGTACACATGTATAGAGGGTCAAGTTTTATTGTGTATACGCATATAAGAAAATGCAAACTGCTGCATGGAAGTTTTCTACAATGAATCATTCCTCAGCCAATGGCTATCGGATTACGTGCCAAGCATGTGTTTACGAGAAGCACATAGACAACATAACCGTTCTCGTATTCTTGAGAAAATAAAGAAGAGAAAAAAACCACAATAATATGCTGCAGACAAAGCCAACAGGTGCATAGCGCAGAAGTTAAAGCCATTTCTGAGCGCTCTCCAACCAGCCCGTTCGCCTTTATGTGTACAAGATTTGTCTTAATGATAAGACAGATAAACACGCGAGTGATCATGATACGTTTAGGGAGGGGGG
>NW_004797742.1:293300-294501 GCF_000002075.1 Aplysia californica
CCACCACCACCACCACCACCACCAGCAACCATACGACCTCCACTATCACCACCACCACCACCACCACCATCGTCATCACCACCAACACCTGTCTTCTTTACGACTGACTGTCTATTGGCATACATTATCCTTTCCGACTGGCGTGGGCGATCATGGACCTCCACTTCACTGTCTTGCGTTGCAGCGATGGTGTCTGTCGTTCTTGCTGTTCCAAGCCATGTTGTCAATCTGTCCAGAATCTTTCCCCTCTGTCTGCCTCTGCCTCTCTTTCAACTTAACTTGCCTGTTGTTACAATGTTCTCCAATGCTTCTTTTCGCATTGTGTGTCCAATGAACTTTGCCTGTCGCTTTTGTAAATTATTCGTCTGCAATTTGCTGTAACCAAGACTTCTTTGTTTGTTTTTCTAGCTGTCAACGGGATACGCAGCATGCGTCTTATGAACCACAACTCTGTCGCCTCAGTTGTTCTTACTAGCTGTTCGTATAATATGATTGGCTCAATGTAACTTTTCATTACTCTTTTCCTTGTT
The DNA here is from genome assembly GCF_000002075.1 of Aplysia californica. Lineage (NCBI taxonomy): Eukaryota > Metazoa > Mollusca > Gastropoda > Aplysiida > Aplysiidae > Aplysia > Aplysia californica. The sequence continues at coordinate 293,831 of NW_004797742.1, forward strand.
TCCAGTGACAGATTGACGTTTGTAACTATCTGTTTCATTTTGTGGAAGGTTGCTTTTGCTTGGCGAATGCGGCTTTTAATTTCGGTGTTACGTCTCTCACTGATGATATAATGTCCCCAAATATTTAAAATTTTAATATTGTATACAGTATACAGTTTACACACCCCCCTAAAAAAAAACAACAACACACAAACAAACAAACAAACAAAATAAAAATAAATACTTACTTGGTTGGAGCAGCAAGTAAATGTTCTGAGTTGTGTCAATTTAGGCGTAAATCATGTCATTGATTGGGGGTGGGGGTTGTTAAAGGTCCTCATACAGTTGTTTATCTGTGCCTCTGCCAGCCAGGCTAACGTCAGTCCAACACTGTCTCTTACTCAGAGTCCAGCCGCACTTAAAGAAATGTTTCGAAGGGATTGCCAACCTCACGTTCACGGAGCCTGACAAGGACATCACCCACATGAAATCCAGCGAAGGGGAAGTGGTCAAGCTCAAGGACAGAATCTCCACGGCCAGAGCTAAAGGACAGGTGGAGAAGTGGCTGCTGGAACTGGAGGCGGATATGGTGGCGTCTATGAGGGCCGTGAGTAGATTGTTGTTTTGTTTTCCGTTTCATGAAAGAAAAGTATTCATGTTTGTTTCTTTAAAAAATAAAGAAAGAAAGAAAG
>NW_004797742.1:294625-309625 GCF_000002075.1 Aplysia californica
CCCGCCGCCCGCCCACGGCTGTCTTTCATTACTTGCGTTTGAGGCGTGGTTAAGCGCTTTATTGTCGTACACAGAAAATTAGTTCGATTCCCTTGTCGGAGGGTTTCTTTTTAGGGTATCTCCTTCTGTCTCCTGGGTCGTAATGCCACGCTGAGACCTGGTTTGGTCGTGCTTGATCCTAGCTCGGTTTTACTTAATTCTAGCTTGGCTCTGCTTGATTCTAGGATGGCTTTGCTTTTGGCTCTGCTTGGTCCTCGCATGGCTTTGCTTAGTCCTAGCTTGGCTATGCTTGCCAGGGTTGAAACAGCCTATCTCCTAGGTATATAAATTGTGTCTACGTAGACGTAAGTCATCTATAACTAGAACTGTCTCTGGTCTTGTCTTTCAAATTGCTCTTTGTTGTTCGCACGCAAATCAAAATTTTCGATGCAAATAGCAATCAGCTATGTTTTATTAAACAGAATTAAAAAGAAAAGAAACTGACATTAGTTTTCTTGCATACTTTCTGTAGGTGATCAAAGAAGCTCTGGACGCGTATGTTATTGAACCTCGATCCCAATGGGTGACGGCGTGGCCAGGGCAGGCCGTTCTGTGTGTGGGTCAGGCATACTGGACAACGTACGTCACAGAGGCCATCACCAACGGTTCACGGGCAATGGAGCAGTACCTCAAGGTAGAAGACATGCTTTTTTGTTGTTCTGTTTTCTGTTTTATGAAACAAAAGGCTACATTTTAAAGATTGTAGATCTTTACTATCTATTTTTTTCAGACAATAACTTTTCATTAAAAAGAAAAGAAAACGAAGGCAATGCTTACTTGATACAGATTGAAAAGTAGTTAGCATAGTATGTTGTTGACACCTTTGAGACGATTCAAGAGAATTTTGACTATTTTTTAGATGTTGATTGTACTTCACAAGAAAGATTTTGGTATGGGGAAAAACACAAATTAAGCACTAAATTATGTATAGTCATTTGTTTAACGCATTACAACTGCAGATTATATGTCACATATTGAAAGATGTTGGGTTTTTGATTTTGCATAACAATATGTAATGAGAGCGTTCTTGTGGAAAGCAACCAGTTTTTACTGCGTGCAGCGTAAGAGCAACGTGTGTAATCATCGTATATGTATGTATGGTGTCCTTTTTGCGTTACATGATGGCTTCCCTTCATTTTTCCCCATAATGCCCGTTCCTTTTCCGGGGTCCTTCTCCTTAGTAAAGGAAAAAATGGGAGGGGAAGGGCAAGAATGTTAATAAACGTAAAAGGTTTTCATTTGGCAAATCTCTTAGTTTTTCCAGCTCTAGCACTTAGCTCTTCCTTTATTCTATTTTTTCACATCGACATAATATCTTCACCCCACACTCACATTTCAGCTGAACAACAAACAAATCGACGACATCGTTGTGCTGGTCCGAGGCAAACTATCCAAACAAAACCGAGTCACCCTGCAGGCTCTGATCGTCCTGGACGTTCACGCGCGTGACGTGCTGGCCAACATAGTGGAGGAAGAGCTCACCAGTCCTCTAGACTTCAAGTGGCTGAGTCAGCTACGTTACTACTGGGAGGTAAGACAAGGGAATCGAACAAGCGCCTTTTTATTCAGTGTCACGGCGGAGAGCCTAAAATTATATTTCAGACTTTGGACTTTGGCGACTGCAACTCTGATTTGAAACTGTAATTTCCGTTTGAACCATTCCTCGTAGGGGATAAGCCCTGGAAATTGTCTAAAGGATACTACACTGTGCTTAAAAAATGCACTGTTGGGGATTCGAATCAGAGACACACACACCATTTTCTAGCATGACACCAGCTTAAGTAACGGCAAGCGCCCTTTTGTTGTGTAACAGGGAATATGTAGAGTATAAGGAGGATACCAATAGCGTGCCGTTTTGTTTTCTCATTCGTCTGTCATGTCTTCCTGTTGTTTAGACCCCCCACCCCCACCCCACCCCCTATTTTCCGCTCTCCCTACCCTGAGTGGATCGCTCTCATCTTCCCACTTCTTGTCAGTATTCAGTATTTTACATTGTGTGTGTTGACGGCTTGGTGGCCTTCTATCTGACCGACGCAAGCACTGGTAACCGCCAAAACTGTGTAAACGTCACTTCTCTCCACAAACTGTTGGGGGTTTTTTTCAGGATGAAAACATGGTTACTCGCATGATTAATTCTCAACTGAACTACGGTTACGAATACCTGGGCAACAGTGGTCGCCTGGTCATCACACCTCTCACAGACAGGTGTTACAGGTAATTCTGTGGGGCATCGTTAGAGGGGGTCAGAGACCGCATAATCTTTGGGGCGAGGTTACACTGCAGGCACTGCGACAGAATCTGCGCTTTAAACAGAAAAAACATACCCACGAAAAAAGCTGCACGAAGACAGCCTTGAGACCATCGTAAGCTAAATTGACCGTCTGCATAGACGAAAACATTTATCCTATACACTGGAGGGAATCATAGAGCACGTCTTCTTTGCCGTCTTTAACTGTTTTGGTCTCGTTGCAAAAAAAAAGAAATTCAATCACAACAAAAATACTGTTAAAGATATCACCACAAATTTAACTTTTGGTGAGTATATCTCTTATTTCATTTACTTCTGTATTTTGCTTGGCTTGTCCCCCTCCAGTTTGATATTTGCTCTGAGCACAAACTTTTAACTTTTAAGCTTGAGTTCCCGAAAACAAACTTTCTTGACGGCAGAGAGGTCGCCCTAGGTACTGGGAATGGATAAAATGGGTGACATTTTAGCTATAAGATTAGCATTGAAATCCTCCATAATATATTGTGTAAACATTTCTCATAAGGCTCTTGGATCCCTACTGGGGACGATTTGAAGTCTTAAGATGTTCAGAAAGATTTAAAAAGATATTAATCCTTTTTGTCTTTCTCACTTAATCGAGCTCTTTTCAATCTAGATTCTTATACCAAATTTTACCCCCCCCCCACACACCCCACCCCTCCTCACTCCTTCTCTTTCTGCCCACAAGAACTCTGTTCGGAGCTCTTCACCTTCACCTCGGAGGTGCCCCGGAAGGTCCGGCTGGGACAGGGAAAACAGAGACCACCAAAGACTTGGCAAAGGCCGTGGCCAAACAGTGCGTGGTCTTCAACTGCTCAGACGGGCTCGACTACATCGCACTCGGCAAATTTTTCAAGGTGGAGGAGGGGGGGGGGCAGCCCTTTCAGATACGGTGGGACTGACGGGTCGAAATTGGTTTTTAGCTCGCAAGTAGTTTTGCTTCGTTGGTACATTATTGTACCATGCTGGTCTGGGACAAGAGCGAAGAGAACGACGACACTGTTCGAGTCTATGAAGAAGTGTTTTTCTCATCTTTTTTTAAGAAGCTTTATAGATTTTGAGGGTGTTTTCATGTCTTTCTCGCTTACGCGGTGACGTCCTGTCGCAGGCAAATGTATTAATGTAGGCAATATCAAGAGATATCTGTGTAGAGCTAAAAGGGGGATGTTAAAAGCGCACAGCACCTTGCCACTGCATATTTTGCTTTGTCGGTGTTTTACGCACCAATTTATTAATTATTTCCGTATGAATTAGGAGGCAGGCTGCTTAGGCACTGCTTGCTAGGGCCAACCCGAGCTGAAAGGGATACATCATACCGGTAGACAGACAAAGATACCCAATTACCCCCCCCCTGCCCCCCCCCCAAACACACACACAATCGAACTTATGTCCTCAGTGTGCGATGGCGAAACATCGAACCACCAGCACCATATGTTTTTTGTGTAACCAGTTAATTACACAACCATAGAAAACACAACACCATACTTTGACTGAAATATCATCCATTCTATTTTCAACTGTAAAATTATCATTGGGTCTTTCCACTGCAGTCCTTTACCTTTGCCAAAGAGACGAAAACCATCTTTTTTTACAGAGATGTCATGGAAAGTGATGTTTTATAACTTGTGCATGATACCCATCCTTTCAGGGCACATGAAAGTAACAAAATCACATTCTTCATACCTCATTCTTGCATACATGGACATTCCTTCCAAGGCCATGCATTTTCTGATTGCTGAGGGCCGTATCTATCTGGTTCTTTTAAATTTTAAAAATTTCACAACTTATTGCTTTGAAATTTATCAGTACTATGTGACAACTTTCAGATATTACGCTCTCTTTGAACTCCAACAAACTCACTTAAATCACGGTCGAGCAGAAAACCAAAAATAAAGAAAGTTGAAGTATTGAGATCGACACTAGCTTGTTCATTTAGTATGAGGAAGAAAAAATCTCGGAAGTCCTCTGTGCAAACAAGTTGTGCACGTTAAAGATACCTCGGTGGTCCTAAAATCGATAAGAGTAGGCGTCAGTCGCCACTTGGGCGGCCATTCAAAATTAATTCCTACCAAACTGGAAATGCTCAACGTGTCCTGCGCATTCATATGACCTCAATGCTGTTGCCAGCGCCGTAAAACACTTACCAAAAAGAAATCCTTCTGTCTCCTCAGGGTTTGGCTTCGTGCGGGGCCTGGTCATGTTTTGACGAGTTTAATCGGATTGACTTGGAGGTGTTGTCTGTTGTGGCCCAGCAGATCCTCACCATTCAGAGAGGTGAAACAAAATATGCAATTGTAGATTTTTTTTCACGTAGCTCCCATTGATATAGTTAGATAATTTAGGAGATGGGCTGCAGAAAAACCGAGATAGTCGATGAAAATTCTCTCCACGTGGGAATCGAGCTCACCTTTATCTGCGGACGACGGCGAAACACATAAACGCTACCTAAAGATGCCGGTTCAGAGATATGAGCATGCAAGCACTTTTTTACTTTTTGTGGAACCATTTCCAAAGGCTATGTTTTGATTTCAAGTATCCTTGCCGTCATCTTTTTATAGATGATTGCCATGCACAATGAAATCGGCAAAGTACGAAAAGATAGAAAATGAGCAGATAAGCCTGACAGGTATTCTTCTTGAGCTATTTGCGAAGCCTTTTGTTGCTTGTACATGTAGAAGACCGACAAGTTAATAATAGACAGATTGAGTAGATAAACACATTCTCAGATAAAGCAGTCGGACACTTCCCTGGAACGTTTGTCTTGAGCTGAACCCTTGTCGAGTTTCACCATGACAACAATTTTAAATGCTTTAAATTCGGTCAACACAACAGAGACAATTTAGGAGACGGGCTGCTTCAACGCTGCCTTTCAGACACAGCATACCAGTATTCAGAAGGAAGTGCCAGACAGAAATAACCTCTCGATTCAGGACTCGAACTAGCGGCTTCTGCATCCAAAACACCACAGATAATCATCTTCCTTAACTTATAGCTGAGTGGTGGAAATTTTCACGTGTCAGCGAAATAAAGTATGTTGACGTCATGAACCGTAATACGTTTATTTAACTCTAAAACAGCGCAACATACACTTATCCAATCAGCAGCCGACTAAAGCTGCACATTTCGACTGATCATAATATACAAAGAATGGATTGGTGTACATGTATTTTATAGTATGTACGTCGTTGTCTGCTTTTTTAAGTTTCAGATACGGAAAAAAAATAATAGCATAATCTGTATGAACCACGAAGACGCGCTTCGTCTTGCTAAAGTGCTCCAAAGCAGCACGTCACCAAACGTTGTCGAATGGCCAGAATGCGCTTCCTCAATGAGTTAATCTCACCAGGTATCAACTCTGGCGCCGACACTCTTCTGTTCGAGGGCACGGAGATCAAGCTGGACCCGACCTGCTCTGTCTTCATCACCATGAACCCTGGCTACGCCGGCCGCTCCGAGCTGCCTGATAACTTAAAGGTCAGGGGGGGGGGGAGATGAGGGGCAAAAGGGCTGGATATTAATTATTGGGGTTGCTACACTCTGAAAGGGACTTACTTAAGAGTTTGGACACACTAGGGTAGGTGTGTCTTCGAGGGTGTAAATGTTCTGTCCTTGTGAAAATCAAGTGCAAGCTTTCTTGTGTATATTTGCGTTTGTTAGCACATTGACATAGGTCCCGAATTACGCATTCATTGTTCTCGGGGTGCAAAGAAAAATGCCACGAGTTAAACTGAATAAAATTGCACAACTGAATCCAGTCTGGTTTCTAAACGTAGGTTACGAATATCGTCAAGCTATGGGTTGTCTCATTTTCCAGTTAACTGTCTTCATTGGCATAGAAAAAGAAAAAGAATAAGAGTACATTGATTTATACTTAGAGGCCACTTCTAGGTGCTATTGATATGTCTTACTTCTTTATCTGAAGACTTTTCAAGTGCCTATTGTCTTACTCTTTTATCTACTCCATACCGAAGTAACTTCATATCTTTCGATCTGCTTGTCAATAGTTAGAACAAATATTTGCTTTTTAAATTGCTACTGAAACGTGTGCGGTCATCTCTTCACAAAAGAGAGTGTAAATGGACAAATTTACCCCCCACCCCCACACCCCCCTTTCCTACTTTTACCAGGCTTTGTTCCGAACAGTGGCCATGATGGTACCCGACTATGCCCTCATCGCTGAGATCTCGCTCTACTCGTGCGGTTTCGTCATCGCTCGGCCGCTCTCGATAAAGATCGTGGCTGTCTATCGACTGTGCTCGGAGCAGCTCTCCTCTCAATGCCACTACGATTATGGCATGCGAGCCGTGAAGTCAGTTCTCACTGCTGCAGGGAACCTCAAGGTTAAAGAAGCAAAAACAATATAACAAAACTAAACGTTCTACTTTAGTGTGAAATCTTTAGGTTGTGCCATTGTTTCATGGGGGAGTTGTGGGGGAGTCAATGTGCTGGCTTCTTTATTTGTTTGTTTAGGACCCTCGGAACGTCGGCAAAATTGCTACTAAAGTTTCCTTAGTTACTCTAAAAGTCCCAATTATTCTATTTTGAAAAAAAAAAAAAACACCCCACAAGTTTGTCCACACAGTTACCTTGTTTAGTCGTATTTGAAGTAGCTGGTGTAGTCAATTTCTACTGCTTCTTGAAAAAGAAAAAAATTAATCTTTTTTTAGGCTGCAGGGAGGGGGGGAGGGCAGTTGTAATGCTGCAAGATTATTTCCCCCTACTCGTGGGGGCACTTTTTAATTAATCGAAACCATTCCGCTTTTCTCAGGAGCAAACCCAGATTAGCTGGGACCCTTATGAAAACTGAAGCCTCTATCAATAGTATTATAAATTATTGTTCACACGCCATGTTAAAAAGATTGAATCGCGTGTAACAATTCACGGATCTTTCTCCTTTTGAAACATTTTAGAGCTTATGCGACGTCTGTTTCGTCCCTGTGGACTTAGTGGCGAGGTGGTATAGCTCTTTGTCACTGAAAACAGAAGACGTGAGCGCGTCTGTCTTTCAGCTAGGTTTGCTGTATCGTGCTCAGCTTTTTTTTTTAGCTCCTTACCGTTGCTCACTTAGGACATGAGTGCGCAGGGAAGTACATTTTGTCTTGTGCTTTCATGGGCACAATTAATGATAATTGCAACTGGCGGGTTGCTTTGAACTTGTCTGTCAGAGCTCACAGTAGCCTACTGTAGCTGAGTACGGTGCAGCACCCGAGCTGAAAGTTGAGAGATGGAAGCACAAGACAAAATGTTGCAATTATCATTAATTGTGCCCATGAAAGCGACAAATACTTACTTTCGTTTAAAATCGTTACATTGTTTTCCAAACAGTTGCGCTATCCAGAGGAAGACGAGAACATCCTCATGCTGCGCTCCATCATTGACGTGAATCTGCCCAAGTTCCTGGCACAGGACCTGCCGCTGTTTGCTGGCATAACCTCTGACCTTTTCCCCGGGGTTCACCTGCCCGAGCCAGACTACAAGATCATGAACGAGAACGTGCAAGCCGCCTGCATTGAATACAATTTTCAGTGTACTCCTTTCTTCCTAACAAAGATACAAGAGGTAGTGCAATTCATAATTATAATACGTGTAATGATATCCTTATAGTGGGGTGGGACCCATTTTGCCTCACCTTCAAGCATGAAAGGTATCATGCAATACCTTAAATTCATTGGCTCTTTTGTGCTTTTCAGCGAATAGAAAGTTAATACTATTGACATAGAATTACAGAAAGAACAAAAGAAAGAAGATGATGCCCTACTTCTTTTGGAAAGTGAGGACAATGAAGGGGGAAACGTTATTGCAGAAAACAATTATTACACGTTTTAAAATAAATTAATTTATCTATTAACGTACTAATTAATCATTTTCTAAAAGATTGGTTAGTTAATTTTTATATATTATTTTTATACACCTGTTACTCCGTTCCTACTGATATTTTAAATATAGTATAAAGATAATATGAAGATAAATTATTTTCTAATATGGTGACGGCCATGTTTAATGGTTGCATATGGAGCAGCAAGAAATATCTACTGTATAGTTCAGTAGGCACTGGCAGCAAGTCAACACCTCAAGTCACAGAACTGCAAAGTGGATGGTTGGTGGGTGCTCTGGTGTAGTTTGCCCCTTCTTTCCTGTCATTTTTTTCCTATAATACACCTATCGTCCTTCTCTGTCCTTCTTCTTTTCTTTGTGTGTTACTCTCAAGAAACACCTATGATATCCGGCACTAATATGACTAAATTATGTTGGAAGTCTCGTAAAACTTTCACAAAAACTTAAACTGAAAATTTTAAAAGAAATCTTAACAGCCCAGGAGACGTTTCTGTCTTGGCAGATCTATGAGATGATGATCGTCCGTCACGGTTTCATGATAGTGGGCGACCCAATCGGAGGGAAAACTTCGGCCTACAGATCCCTCGCCAACGCCCTTGGCAGAATTGAACAACAGGTTGATTATTCTAACTTCAGAACACAGTAGTGGCTCTTCCTGTTGCTGTTGTTGCTGCTGCTGCTGCTGCTGCTGCTGCTGCTGCTGCTGCTGCTGCTGTTGCTGTTGCTGTTGTTGTTGTTGTTGTTGTTGTTGTTGTGTGTGTGTGTGTGTGTGGTAGCCTATCCGTTCGAAATGTTTGGAGCCCCGAAGAGCGTGCTCTTCGCCAGGGCCACCACCTCCCTTGGGTAGTGGGTGAGGCAGTCCAACCTCCCTGAATCCTCCCCCGAAGAGATGCCACCGTTTCTTAATAATTATATACATCAACACATAATTATTGCTGTTGTCGTCGTCGTTAGATCTAGTCTATTCTTGTTTTAGTCATTCATTTTGATGTAGTTTCTTCATTGCTCACTCGTGACACTGTTGTTTTTACTAGTGTTGGTGATTGGAGGGTGGCAAAAGTAAGTAATTCTTTTATTTAATTGTCCCTTTGTTGTTAATTCATATCTTTCTTTTTCCTGATACGAAAAGCCTGATATATATATATATATATATATATATATATATATATATATATATTGTTGATGCATTTCTCTTTTAAATTCAAAACTTCTTGTTGTTAATGATGTCGGCAATGTCGTATTGTTGCTGCTATTTCTGCGGTTGCTGTGTTTGTCGAGGGTATTATATTGAAGGCACAAAAAGAATCAGTTCAGATTTAATTTCTACTCACCAATCGAAATACTAACGGAGGTTTCATATTTCATTTTAATTTAAAAATTTCGTGTGCCATTATAGAGGGTACAAGAATTTAGGAAAAGTGACACAGAGGAGCCGGCTTTCTTTTTTTTTTCTTTCTTTTTTTTGTCCCTTGCCCATTTCTATGATATTGACGCCATCTGATTAGTAAAAAATGTGCGTATGATAGTGTCCAATAGTGTATTACGTACATAATTGTTATAACAAGTAACTGTTACATATAGATGTTCAAGATCTTAGAGCAATGATGATTTTAGAAATGACGGTAGTGGTGGTGATATGTGATGATGTGGGATGGAGCTACTGTATATAATTATTAAGAAGACATGCGTCTGTTACTAGAGGTGTTTTTTAATGTTATCATTAATCCTATCTTCCTCTGCTCCGATAAGTCACGAGGGATGTAGGCACCCGGTATCCCGTTTCTTACTGGAACTACCTTTAATGTCACCATGAAGTTCCGAAATGGTGGGCACAGTCTCTGTAAAGTGACCTTGTTAGTATTAACTCATTCCAGCGCGCCAGGACAAGTGAAGAGAGGACCTTAGTAGGTAGACACAGTGCAGTGGCAGATGTTGGGAATTTCGCAAGGGGGCTGTAGGTAGCAAGTTGACAACCAGGTTATAGTCTTAATGATATACAGTAGTCATATTCTACTTCCTAGTTATTCTTTTGGAGTCTTATTTAAACAAGAAGTTGCGGAGATTCCGACACAGGGTCCTCGAACCCGAGTCGAGAGCTGGCTTTCTAAATTCTGCTTTAAAAGTGCCCAAGTGAACGCATTTTTCTCCTGACAGGTACAGTTGGTTTTTATTTTTACCTTTGATGAATGGGAAGTTAACCTCAAAAGTCGTCTTTGTCTTCTGATCAACCTGCTATCTCTGTTTGTGATCCTGTTTCTCATTAATACTAATTGACCAATGACTTCTTTTTATGTCCAAAACAAAACAAAACAACAACAAAAAACAAACAAAAAAGTGCAAAGAAAAACAAAAACAAAAAAAAATCTGTACAAAACTCCCATTAATTCCCAGGGTCTGCTGGAGGAGAACAGTGTGGAGATTTCGGTGATCAATCCTAAAGCCATTACGATGGGCCAGCTGTACGGCAGGTTTGACCCTGTCTCCCATGAGTGGTCAGACGGTGTGCTGGCCGTGTGCTATCGCAACTTCGCCATCTCCAACGTAAGTCCTAGGGGGAAAAAACCGCTAGAAAGGAGTTTGGCGTGGTTTATCGTTGATGCTCTTTTTTGCTTCTGAATTTGAGGCCCAGAATATGACCTCGAAGCGGAAAGTCTGTGCTCGAGCTTCGGTTCGGACATGGAATGTTTTCGCCCCCTCCTGTCCACCCAGCAGTAATGGATACCTGACTTCGAGTTGGGGAAGTAAAGGCGGCGTGGAAAGGCCCAGGATGTTGTCTCACCAACAAGGCAATCATCAATGTCCGGCGCGGATGCGGGAACAACTTTACTTTTAATAAGATCTCGGCTGGCGTGTGCCATTTCTGTATTTGCCTACATGATTATTTGTTGAAAAGATGCTGTTTAAAAAGTTCTTTATGATATATCATTATATTCCTTTAGTAAGAGGGCCATAGAGACAGAAAAAATCGTTACCAGTTTCTTAGAATATAAATGTTCTTTCATACCATTTAGATTACGTAAATGGTTCCTGTTATCAAAGACGGTGAGCTGCAAGATGGTAAACTCCAAAGAAAAGTATCCTCTTAAACTGGCACCCATTTTAATAGAAGTTACCACAGATTCTGATCACAATTCTTAGTGAGGGTTTTCCCAAAAAGACAGGGATTGTTTTTTGTGTGGGGGGGGGGTGGCAATATGCTTGGCTCCTGTTCTTTGTATACACAATACGTCATTCCCTAAAAGTAATAGAATTAAGCTGGCTATTGTACAGATATCGCAAGCTGGATTTTTCAGGACGTTTTTTAATAACTCCAATCGAGAACTGAACCATATTTTTTCTGTGAAAGTGTGGTGCAAGTAAACTTTAAATCTCTATTCAGAGCTTACTTGACCTGGTACGCGCACACCAGTGGCTCCACTTTTTCTAGGGATACCGTGACGCCACGTTCGAAAGAAACGTACTTTAAGAACGGGGGATTTACTAATTTGCTTGACCCATACATTTTAAATCTATACTGATGTTCCCCATGGATTCTCTGGACAGAATCATCACCGCAAATGGCTCATCTTTGACGGGCCGGTGGACGCCGTGTGGATCGAGAACATGAACACAGTTCTGGACGACAACAAGAAACTCTGCCTCATGTCAGGGGAGATCATTCAGCTCATGCCCACCACTAACCTCATGTTCGAGCCCATGGACCTGGAGGCAGCCTCGCCCGCCACGGTACTTGATAGCCCAGGAGTGCCTCTTGTCATGATTCTGGATTTGTCTGTCTGTCTGTCTGTCTGTCTGTCTGTCTGTCTGTCTGTCTGTCTGTCTGTCTGTCTGCCTCTCTGAGAGCTGGCGTGTTAGCGGGAGGGGGGGGGGGTATTACTCTCTTTTCTGTCCCGCTTTTATTTTGGTCTTTCCGTCTTACCTTGCTCTCTCTCTCTCTCTCTCTCTCTCTCTCTCTCTCTCTCTCTCTCTCTCTCTCTCTCTCTCGCTCTCTCACTCACTCTCTCTCTCCCTCTCTGTGTGTCTCTCTCCCTCTCTTTGTGTGTCTCTCTCTGACTCTCTCTCCCTTTCTCTGTGTGTGTGTGTGCGCGCGCGCGTGTGTGTGTGTGTGTGTGTGAGTGTGTGTGTGTGTGTGTGTGTGTCTTTCAATGTGGGTATGTGGTGGGCGTTTTCACGTGGTCTGCCTTTTTTTCATTTCTTCTGACAAACTGACTACACACTGACGACATCAACAGAACAACAACAGCAACGACAAGCGACTCTCTCTCTCTCTCTCTCTCTCTCTCTCTCTCTCTCTCTCTCTCTCTCTCTCCCTCTCTCTCTCTCCCTCTCTCTCTCTCTCTCACCCTGCCCGTCGGAGCCAAACCGGGTTGATAGGAACACAACTTCACGGCAATAGATTGAGATATTAGATTTTTAAAAATTCTTCCTACACGGGAATCAAATTTGGGTTGTCTGCGTGCGAAGCCCTTACCCACTACACGACAGAACATCGTTAAATATCCTTCAAAATGACATACTAACCTGGATATTTTTGTAAATTACAAAATAAAGCAAAAAGGAAACAAACTAAACTAAACTAACACAATAAAAAGAAAACATACCCAACACGTGAATCAAACGTGTCAAAAGAATAGTTTGATATCCACCCCATTTCGAATTGCTTGATCTATTGCACAGCATCTTGGATCACCAAATGGGGTCACCGTGTGGTTGTGGATAAGTATTACATGAAATAATAACCACAACACAACATAACAACATGTGTTGAGACAGGTCTCCCGCTGCGGCATGATCTACATGGAGCCTTCCACCCTAGGCTGGAGACCGTTGGTCAAGTCCTGGCTCCACGCCAAACCGGCGGTTTTCCTGGAGAGGATGCGCAAGTTGGTCTCAGATCTTTTCGAAAGATTTGTGGACGCAGGTCTGGCTCTGCTGCGGCGGGGAGGGATTAAGGTGAGTAGCTGACCACCAGGTGTGTGGCTTATAGGCCTTGGGTGTATACTCCTCCGTCAAAACGTCATCAGAATTTAGGAGGCGGAGTTCGACTCTGCTTGATGGGACCAGTATGCGTGAGACGTGTGATCGGGGCGGGGGGGGGGGGGGGGCAGATAATACAATATCCTAGCAGAAAGAAAAAGATATACTAGATAAAAATGTTCCCCACATGAGAATAGAGTTTAGGTTTTCTGAATGCTACGGTAAATCGCGTTATTACTACCATCACTACACCAATTACGTAGGTCAGATGCTAACAAAAACTGCAGAGAGAGAGAGAGAGAGCGCTTTGCGCTGTAAAAAGACAACGCGAGCAATATTCCTACCAGTGTCTCTTGGTACGTGGAATACACGGGGCACTGTACACGGTGCTGTGATATAAATACTGGCGAATGATAAGAAAGGTACCACTTTCGGATTGCGAAGAAAATCTAGTTTTCTGAGTCGTTACGCTTTCTCTTTCACGGGAGACCTACCGTCACGCTCAGAAGATAAATGCCCTAGTCATATTTTTATCTATTTTGAGAAAATGAAGAAAACTGTACTTTCCAACAACTGACTCTGTGAAACAACTGGATTTTGGTACACTCAGTTGATTTTATATTTGTCCATTCTCACCAAGGTGGCTCTGCCTCTCATGCCAGAACCAAAAACTGTGAACCGGCCAAAAATGACTACGGCAATTATCTTATGAGCGTGGCGATACTTTATCCCGTCGATCTAACTCTTAAACGGCCAACGTCATGGTCTTGTTGTTCACTTTGCTCAAACAAAATATGTTTTCTGCGATGTAGGAGCTGTCCCCAACTACTGACCATAACCTGGTATTCTCCCTAATGAATCTCATGGACGCGAACATGGAAGAGTTTCACAACGACGCCAAAATCACACAGCTGGATGACCGAGAGATTGTCATGTGGCTACAAGTAAGTGCTTGCGAAGGGGGGGGGGTGCAAAGATATTCTGCTTCACATGTGCTACGAGAATTAGGACAAATGAGTAATAGCTAAGTGTTGAAGAGCAGGTATGTATTTTAAATTTAAAAACTCAACCAAAATGAAATCTACTTCTGAAACAGGCGACCCCCACTCAGACACCCGCTCTCGAATTATCAAACATAATATCGTTGTAATGTTACTGTTCTCGAATGTAGTTCAACTACCTGGAACGATTCACCGAATAAGTGCCACGAAAAGAAATTTCACGTACGTGAGAAGCTTTCGGGTGTCTGTTCATAAGTATGTGTGTTTAGAAATAAACTTTTCTTTCACCGATGGTGCTTGCATTCAGATGGCCACCGGCACAGGGGACTGATGGTATAATGGGAATATACCTCCTGTGGTGGAATAAACATTGTCTCATAATAACAAAGTGTTTTACGAGTAATTGGTTTCTTGTTAGGTCTTCTCGTTTTATGGAAAAATGGAACCAAAACAATGATAGACTCCTGTCTGGCTTCTGACTTTCGCATCCTCCATCTGGACCTCATCTCCTTGCGTTAATTGTGAGCGTGGTGAAATGAGGCGTTCGTCCAAATAACGAAATCGCAGAAACAGGCATTTTTTCCACCAGTTTGGAAGTTCTGATCGAATTTTTATTTTTCGGCTGAACCTCTTTCACGTCCATATAAAAATACATTTTCTTGTGAACTTTACTGAAAAACGTTGATTAAAGGCACAAAATATGTCCCTTTTTTTTCAAAGATTCTTTAGCTACTAGAGTTGCCCAACTTTGGCGGCCATTTTCTCACTAATTTCACCACTGAAACCAGGCAACCTCACTTCCTTGAGTTCTATTCAAGATAAACGGATTGATTTCTTTTGAAGCAAAGCAAATAAATCAGTTTTCACTTGATACCAATAACT
>NW_004797742.1:314625-319625 GCF_000002075.1 Aplysia californica
GACAGAAAATCTCTCGTTAAACGGTAACAGCAAAACAGAGAACCTTGTACATAGGTTGCCTGATTTGTTCCCTCTTTGTGTAGCCATCGTCGTGCTGACGACCGGGGTCTGTGTTGTTTTAATTCGACCTCTCGCCGTTGCTCTCCTGAGTCTGATTCCCATGTTTATGTGTCTGTCTACTGTGATTTGTATCCACTCTGCTTATTTTACACTACCCACTTCATGAATAGCCTAGGTTGGCTGGAAGGGGGCACAAATAGTTTCCACTCTCCGCGAAGGTAAATGTAGGTCACAGTGATGTCTTGCGCGAAAGACACTTTTTAATTTATTTTGAGAATTCAAAAGGGTAAAAGAGGGTTGTTTTTTTTTCACGAAAGACACTTTTAACTTAGTTAATGAAACGGGCAATAGGGCGGGAGGGGGGGGGCTCAAAATAAACTTTTACCCAAGATACCCAATACCTCACTAACTTCTGATGTCAGATTGTGTTTGTGGACGACCTGAACATGCCCATGCCGGAGCAGTGGGGCTCCCAGCCTCCCATTGAGCTGCTGCGCCAGTGGGTGGACCACTGGAACTGGTACGACCTCAACGACACTAGCCCTATCAAGCTGATGGACATGCAGTTTATCGGATCCATGGGACCTCCAGGTGAAACCTATTATTAACGTAGATGCTTCTACGTCCTCAATGGCATAATTTAGATGGTTTAGGAGGCGGGCTTCCGACCCTGCCTGTCAGAGCCAATCCGGGCAGTGAGGGATACAACATTTTCCAGCAGAAAGACGAAATACTCGATTAGATATTGTTTCTCTCCACTTCGACCTCCAGGTCATGCAGGGGCTGTATTTGGTTTGGGTGATGAAACCATGTCCGAGAACTTTAATGTTTCATGAGAAGTTTTTTAAAATTTGAGGCATGAGAGATATACATGTTGTTGGTGAGCAATTTAGGGGGAAAACACGAGAAAAAGGATAATGGAGATGTTACGAAAAAGATGGGATGGTGAGGAGGTAGATGAAAAGGAGGTTGAGGGGGTGGAAGAGGATGAAGAAGAGCAGAAGAATGAGAAAAAAAACCTCTTGTGTCTACACAGGTGGAGGGAGGAACTTCGTCACACCCAGATTTCTGCGCCACCTCCACAGTATATCTGTGAATGTTTTTGATGACGATACTATGATCACCATCTTTTCTAAGATCATGAACTGGCATCTGCAAACGAAGTAAGTGACTCTCTTAGTTAAAGATGTGCAATTTTGTTTCCCTCCCCTAAGCATAACTGTATGTACATGTATTCACAAATACTATTTACTAAAAGGAAAATAAAAACAAGTGATATCTTTTTTCTATTGGTTTCTTTGAACATTATTTTTTACTAGGCAATGTCGATTATAATAACTTTTTTTCATGTCCACAGTTGAACTTGTCTTTTTAAGCCAAGACACACAGATTGGGGTATTTTTCCATTTTTTGTTCTCAGCTAAAACAAACAATTCCTTCCGTTTTATAGCTTTTAATGTGTAGCCCCCAGGCTACACCCTGAAAGTCCCGATTCGGGTCAACTTTTGGATTTTGAGATGCAAGCAATTTTGGCTTCTTCAGAATCTCTTACTACTATTCCACCGCATAAGAACCCCCTAAAGCCTCATTTATTCCTATACCGGGCATGTTAGTCTCCACCATATTCTCATAAAGTCAATCTTTTCTTTTTCTTTATCGCCCGTTTTCTCCAAACACAGTTGTCTATATACTATTCTAACAGCTCCACCATTTTTCATCTAACTGTCATGACATTTTCAGAGAATGAAGAGAAGATATAATTTTAAACATTTGACGTTGAATTTTCGGTATATGAAATAGATTTTTGGTAGTGTCTGGAGTGCGTATTTTCACGGATTTTTTGGGGATGTCTGAAGTGAGCATTTTCACAGATATTTTACTAACTTGGATACAACCTCAGAAAAAAAAATCATTAAGAATGTTCTAATTCCTTTAGGAAAACTTCAACAGACCTTGATGTAGATCAATTGTCTGCTAACATGCATACAAGATAACAACCATTTCCGGTTTTTTTTTAAAGTGCAGTATTCTTTGCGGAAGATATGTCAACAAAATTCAATGTGGCTGCTGTCTCCATGGCAACGGAACTTTTCTGTCTAATTTGATTTCGGATTTCAAGAGCCCTCACTATGCTTGTTATAATTGCGAAATTTGGTCAAATATGATCCTCTAACAAGCGAGACAGCCTTCATGTGTAGCCCTCCCCCTAAGGTACCTCAGAGTTTAGGGAGCAAAATCAATGTATGTACAACGGTCTTCGATTACCAGTCTCTGTGGAGTAGCCATTAGTCTCTTTGCTGTCTCATGCTGGAGACCTGAGTTCGATTCCCGAGTTGGGAATATTGTTATTGAGTACGGTATCTTGGTCTTTTTGTAGGGATGTTGCATACTCTTTGTCCGGCTTGGCCATGACAGGCTCGGTTGGTAGTCCGCCTCCTAATTCATTAAAATTGTACCCAGGGCGTAAAAAGACCCACACTGAAAAGACAGTGGTTTCTGCCTAAGGACACTCCGCCTAAGAATCAGCTTTTACCGTGTAGAGGTCTTTTTAATTTGAATTATTTGCATGCTTAAGAACTAGTCTGAAACAGGTAAAATACTTAAGAACCCAATTTGTGTTAAGCCCTATTATCTTTTTTGAGTTGCTTTATACCAATTTGCACTGGTTGGAGTAAAGGCAGAGGGGTTGGGGAGGACTAACAGAGCTATCATAGCCATCTTTATTATCCCTATCATGATCATGATAATCGTCGTCTTCAGTATTATCATATCATCTTTATCATCATCATCATCATCATCATCATCATCATCATCATCATCATCATCATCATCATCATCATCATCATCATCATCATCATCATCATTTTATTTGATCTAATTTTTACTTCATTTTTTCCCAGAGAGTTCCCGGAACAGCTCTTTGCGTGCGTGCCACAGCTGATCGCCGGAACACTGAGGGTGTACGAGGAGGCCTCCGAGAACCTGCTGCCCACCCCAGCCAAGTCTCACTATCTGTTCAACCTGCGGGACTTCAGCCGCGTCATACAAGGCGTCCTGCTCTGTACGCCGGCCACGATACCCGACATTGATTCTTTGAAAAGGCTCTGGCTTCATGAGGTCATTCCTTTTTTTACACCCGCCCCTTTTTTTGTTTGAAGAAACAACATAGCTTTGAAATATTGCTCACAAACGTGCAACTCCTCAAAGGGAAGAATAATGCCCTCAAATAGCTATGCACTGAGTGTGTGTGTGTGTGTGTGTGTGTGTGTGTGCGTGTGTGTGTGTGTGTGTGTGTGTGTGCGTGTGTGTGTGCGTGTGCGTGTGTGTGTGTGTGTGTGTGTGTGTGTGTGTGTGTGTGTGTGTGTGTGTGTGTGTGTGTGTGGTAAAACAACAAACCAAAGAGCCAGGATCTGATCAATAAAGATTTACCTTATCTTATATTTACTTATTGTCTCCCTGTAGAGAATCACCTCTGAAACGCGTGAGACAATAATTGAAACCGAAAGTTATGAAATATTACGTTTTCTAGGTCATAAATATTGAAAAAATATATACCTATGGAATTGTGGAAAGGAAGCATTATAAAAATAACAAAAATGGGGAGATTTAAAAGGGTGAGACAATTGAACGTAACTGTTATATATTTTTTATTCTCTTGTGCCTAATCGTTAGCCTTCTTTTCTTAATTCCCTGATCCCTGATACTCCAACTAAATGTCTTTTTAAGTCGTTCCACCATTGTAAGCTCATCGTTGTGTCTAACGGGGCGTTATTTTCGTACAAAGAAAACAGAAAAAACCCAGATTTTGACGTACTGATGTGGGCAAGAACTCTCCAAATGCTTTGAGCGTTGTGATTTTGGGGCTGTGGGAAGCATTCGAAGGAATACTCTCAACACAAACTAGCAATACGTAACTGAGACATTCCCCATTCTGTGACAATCCTGCTCAGAAACATAATTTATTTTGTAATAGAACGCACTTGTTTTGTTTCATTGAATTTTTTTTCTGCCCTTTAGCAGTCTACTTCGTCTTCTTATGTTTCTCTTTGTATACGATAAATAATTTTAAAAAATCATTTCATGTACATGTATATCTTTCCAGCCATTTCTGCTTCATCGATTGCCCCGAGGACAAAACTTTCTTAAAGATGAAAAAATGTTCCCGACACTCTATGGTTTTGGACAATTCCTCTCGTTATTTATTATCGATACGGGGGAAATTTTTGTTCGGGCGGTTCTGGGAGGGGGGGGGGGGGTTGTTGTTTTTTTGTCTTTTTAAATTCTTTTTTTTTTCAGTCAAGAAAGGGAGATAGATATGGGTTGAGGAGGGTTGTTTTTTGGGGGTTTTTTGGGTGGAGCAGTTTAATCCATTAATCGGGATTTTTAAAAAAAATTAAGATGAGGAAATAATCTTATGACCTCACGCAGTTGTGAGTGCCGTAAATTTCTTACCAAACGGAAACCGAAAACTAACTTTTTCATTATTCTTTCTATATCGTACCATTTTCTGTTCTTGCCGGCACAGATCTATCGAGTGTTCAACGACCGTCTCATTGACGACCAGGACCGCACCTGGCTGTACCAGTGTAGCCGCACCACAGTAGAGAAATGTCTGCACACCGACTTTGACTATCTCTTCAGGGTGCGAAACTTTGAAATTGTTGTGATAAATCAGTGGCGTGGCTGCAGGCTTGCTTAGTCTTACATCCCCCTCCCCCCTTTCCCATCCTTTTTTACCACAGAAATGGAAGAATGAACCTATAAAAAAAAAGAAAAAAAGAAAGACGAAGAAAGAAAGAAAGAAAGAAAGGAAGATAGAAAAAAGAAAGAAAGAAAAACAGAAAGAAAGAAAAAAAGAAAAAAAGAGAAAAAAGAAAGAAAGTCCCACCTTTTCCCTTTGGAACAAAATGCTTACCACCCTGTATAAACTAGATGTAGTT
>NW_004797742.1:324625-329782 GCF_000002075.1 Aplysia californica
GGACCACGAGAGAGCCGGCGTGATCGTCATGTGCAAACACTTCCACCAGTCCACACAGGTGACGCGCTAGACTTTGTCCCCCTAACTGTAATTATTGCATTTAAATTTACATCTTACTCGCTCATCGGCATAATTGAGATCTTTCGCGAGACGAGTGATACAAAACGTCGCCATTCGGGAATCGAACTACGGTCAACTTCGTGCAACGGAGAAACGTGCACAACTGATACTAGTGCCTTTTTATTCGTTATGAAAAAACGGTGTACTTGTTTGCTAAAGCTGATTGGGTCAAGTGGTTGTGTATGACTTGTGTGCTACTGTATATGTTACAGTCGGACTGTGAAATCAATAATTTCGTGAAACGACTAAACTTTTCAATCATTTCGTGAAATATGCTATTACAAACATCATTGCTGAAAAGGACAAATAAAAGTTGTGTCCTTGTCTGTTCGTTTTCCATCACTCTGTTTCTCTAGCTGTTGTTTCTGTCCCTTATCTTACTTTCTCTCTCAACTTTCAAAAGCATGTTTTATATATTATCGAATTGATAAAGAATTGGATCTAGTCCTTCTAATACTAACTGGACTTAGTTTTCAAGAGGTATAAATAAAGGTAACCTCTGCTGCTTGTTGGCAGTGGCGAGAGCTGTTGCTGGAATGGGGTGGCGCCACTCACATGAAGTAGGTGAAAGAAAACGAAACCATGAGCTCGTAGAAAATCAACAATAGCCTGTTTGCCAATCTACTTCAATGTGGAAATCTTCTCTAGAGCACTAGGTTCCGGTTAAAGTGGTGATAATGTGAACCTAATTTAAGTAGTCTGGAGTCTGGCAGCCTAATGCCCTCCTAGAAACAGATGGATATGACAGGATGTCATGACAGGACCTGCGGTCTATGAAGAGAGATAATCGATGCAGGATCGACAGGTCACGGTCGGCATCTAAAAATAGATAACTAGAGAACTACCCTGTCTTTCACGAGCTTCATCCACTGCACGAGTCTATGGAAAAAAATGTGTACTTTCTTTTTCTTTTCTGCAGCATTTATCCCAAAGGTTTCTGCACGAGCTGGATCGTCACAACTACGTCACTCCAACGTCTTACTTGGAGCTTATTAGCACTTTCAAAAATTTGCTGAACGCTAAAAGATCGTAAGTTTTAGATAGGTATTTGACATTTTCTCGCGAGATTGATTTATTTACCCGTCAACCCGTCAACCCGTCAACCCGTCAACCCGTCAACCCCCCCCCCCCTTTTTCCCCGATAAAAAACATTTAAAATCCTTAACAAGAAAGGTAAAGAGACAAATTCTTCTTGCACAGAAGAGTTTGTGCCACGTTTTGAGGTCTTAGAAGGTTTTTTTTTATTCTCTTGTGGATGTGCACAGCTTGCATGATTATCTCGTGGCTTCCGCTTTCTAATTCGTGAAGCTTTATATTATGGTTTACTGTGGGTTTTTTATTGTTACTTATCAACCGGGCCTGCCAGCGGCTCGGCTCTTCACAACTGGCAAGTTAAACCAAGTTGGCCCAACCCCAACTGTTGATATCTGCAAAATCGACAGCTTTTCGAATTTCTGTTTTCCTTTGTACTCTTAAGGAAAAAAATCACTTCACAAGAAGAAAACGATTGCCAATCTGGGTTTCAATGAAATAGCAACGCATATCATAGAAACCGGAATCTGTATAATATTTGACAATTGTACCTACAATCCCATTGACTGATTGACACACTGTCCACCTTGACACAATTTAGATTATTTGGGATTGAGCCGCTTTGTCTTTGGTAGTCTGGGTCCAACCCAGGTGGAATGGGATGCAGTCAAGAAAACCCGAAGAATTAGACTTCGTCCAAGTGTGAATTGAGCGGACTAAGTCTTTAACGTAAAATGTCAAGAGTCTTACCAACACACCAGAATCACTTTTATACCAATGACATCATGACATCCACACATAATTCCACAATCTTACCTTTGACTGCTAAAAATATGTTATAATCAGTCAGGTGATGACCCAGAAGATGCGGTACGTGGTGGGCCTGGAGAAACTGGCCTCAGCGGCGGGCCAGGTGTCGGTGATGCAGCAGGAGCTGACGGACCTACAGCCGCAGTTGGAGAAGGCTTCCAAAGAGGTCACGGAGATGATGGCCGTCATCGAGAAGGACTCAGTAGAAGTGGCCAAAGTGGAGAAGGTTTGTGACTGCCGAAGTCGGCTATAATGTCGTGCCCTTCCTTTTGTTACAGAGATAGGGAGAGGGGTAGTGGAGAGAGAAGAGAAGGAAGGTAGATAGATCGATAGATAGATCAAAAGATATATAGATAAATAGATAGATGGTTGGATGGATGGATGGATGGATGGAGGGAGGGAGGGAGAGAGAGAGAGAGAGAGAGAGAGAGAGAGAGAGAGAGAGAGAGAGAGAGAGAGAGAGAGAGAGAGAGAAAGTTTAAGATAGAAAGTAAGAGCACATCCCAAAATATACTCACGATAGAACAAAGCACAAAATGATGAAGATAGCTATCAGCCATATTATACTCACGATAGAACAAAGCACAAAAGGATGAGGATAGCTATCAGCCATGTGGGCTCCATTTGTCCCCAGGTCGTGAAAGCTGACGAGGAGATTGCCAACCAGCAAGCCTCAGCTGCCAAAGCCATCAAGGACGAATGCGATGCCCAATTAGCCCTGGCCATGCCTGCACTGGAAGCAGCACTTTCAGCACTGAATACGCTGACGCCACAGGTCAGGTTTTATTGCGCGGTCAAAAATTCGTAGTGTAACGTATCCTTAAATGATATCACTGTAACATTTGAATCTCATTTGTCACGTCAGTTACCAAAACTAAACATGTTACAGGGTTTGCATTAAGTATGCTTTTTTTATTACTGCATTTTATGTTATTCTTAAAGTTTTTCAAATGGTCTAATCGTTCATATTTGAAATAAATTAATTGATATTGAATTACAGTGTTATCGTTGTAAGAAAGTGAAGGCCAGGTGTCCCGTTAGTTACCGTGGAATAACCCAACTTGTTCTCAATGCTTCCCGGAAACTTCTCAATACTTCTAATGCAATATTTCTGAGTTGTAAAGCTCCTTCTTTTCTGTCAATAATCCATCTTCCTTATCACTCTTCTTTCTTTCCTTTGAATGTTACTCTCAAGTAACACTTCTGAAGTCCAGCCCTTTCTGAGTTTTTTTTTTAGTGTTGCTTTTTCTTCTTCCTCGTCAGGTCTGGAACAGACATTGACGACCATGGCACTCCAATCTCTCCTGTCTATCTTCTTGATCAGCTTAGTTTTTCTCTTGGATTTATTCGTTGCAAAGTTGTTTTGTGTTGCAAGTACCGTGAAACTTAACAACAACAACAACAAAATCCCTCAGGACATAACGGTGGTGAAGACGATGAAGAGTCCACCGTACGGCGTGAGACTGACGCTGGAGGCGGTGTGTGTGCTGAGGGGAATCAAGCCGGACCGGGTGGTGGCGCAGGACGGCTCGGGGAAGAAGATCGAAGACTACTGGGGACCGTCCAAGAAGATGCTCGGAGATATGAAGTTCTTAGAGAACCTCAAAGAATTTGATAAGGTTTGTTAGAAATGGTTACCCGGAATACCTGGGTGGTGTTATCTCTGACTCAAAGGTTGACGTACAATGACCGTCCATCCTTCACGATTGCAAAGCATTGAACTGTGCCTGGATACTTGGAGGTGTCACATGTGACTCAGACGTTGAAGCGTAATGCCCCTTCATCCTCCCCAGTCACGAGCTACCGTTGCACATTCTGCTATACCCAGGCCAAACGTGTTTTATTGGTGTCCATCCATGTCGCCCTTTCTCTGCCCCTGGTTCTCCCGCCCCACATCCTTCCTTCAAGCACCTCTTTCACAATGGTCTAGTGCCGTTTTAAGCGACCAAAGTGTTGTATTTTTTATATTTATTTTGTTAGGCAGAAATTGTTTTGGTTAACACAATCTTTGCTAACTACAGGAGTTCGCCACAAAAAGCTTAGGGTTGTCACTATAACATTTTTTTTTCATATAGCATTAGTACGGAATCATCATTGTGGCATCGGGTATCTTTGGTGTCTCTTTGGGTCTCAACAGCAAGGGTTGGGTTAAATATGTTAACTTTCACTTTACTATCGATGTTCATGGTCGCGAAAAGGTTAAGTCCGAGAACACGAAAAGAGTTTAACAATATCAGTTAGGAAAGTTAAACATGTTTACACCCATGAAATATATGATCCTTGCCATTCTTATACTTATTAGGCTCATCGAGGAAATATTCTAGCCAGGGAGAAAAAATGAAATCAACCAATCAACAAACCAACCAACCTACAACTAACTAACGAGCTAACCTACTTACCGACCTGTCAATCAAGAAACCAGCTACTAACCAACTAGCCAACTGTCTACATATCTATCTGCCTACCTACCAATCTACTTACCTATCTACATGTCTACCTACTGACCAACTACACAATAAAGAGACCAACCAACCAACCAACCAACCAACCAATTACCCAACAAGGAAGTAATGCCTTTGTTATCGTTTTGTAAACAGGATAATATCCCACCGAGCAATATGCAGAAGATCCGGAAAGTGTACGTCCCAAACCCCGACTTTGACCCGGACAAGATCAAGATCGCCTCCACGGCCTGTGAAGGTTTATGTAAATGGGTCAGGGCTATGGATAAGTACGACGAGTACGTTATGAGTACCAGAAACATGATGGGTTATTTCAAATCCTTTTTTTGTTTGTTCCGTGTCTCTTATATTGGAGCTGTTTTAGTGGTCTTATTCGTATCAGACAATCATTGATAATGTGAGTAAATAAGTACGATGATATTGCAACATTGAGATGGAATAGTAAGAGAATAGACATAACTATGATTAGATCTATTTGTTAGTATTTGATTATCTAATTTATAAATTGTTTTTATTTAGCTTATCTAATTTAATTCGTATTGTTTTTACAGCTTTTGACGCTTTTTCTAACTACCCCTAGGCTGTCATGGGAAGTGGGGAACACACCCACTTACTCTCCTCGCAGAGAGATTCTTGTGCTATTTGTATGTCATCGATCCCTATCAATGTACGAAGATAAGTCAAAATATCACATGGGGGCCACTTCTAATTTTTGGCGTTGTGTGTGTGTGTG
>NW_004797742.1:330437-335224 GCF_000002075.1 Aplysia californica
CCCCTCTCTCTCTCTCTCTCTCTCTCTCTCTCTCTCTCTCTCTCTCTCTCTCTCTCTCTCTCTCTCTCTCATTTTCTCTCTCCGCTTTCATCACTTGCTATTTGAACATATTTGTGTCTGTGTACACTGTTGTTATAAGTGACCAAGTGCGAATGTGTATTTTGAGGGTGAATTGACTGTTTTAGATTTATCTCTAGGTGTGAGTATGTTAGTGCTCATGGAAGAATGATATGATATACCTTGATGGCTAAAGTAAGAAGTAGATTATTTTGAATGTTCTGTCGTTTGTTTGGGCATGTTCATTGTTGGTGAAGGAAGAATGGTCGAATGCATTTATGGAAATATAGTTGGTTCTTCTGAATAGGAAAAGGAGATCGAGTTAACGATTTCACACACATGCATACAGCTAGAAGTGCATGTACTTACTCTGAGGCAAACGGTAAATAGGAAAACGAAAAGGGAGGGGGGGCACTGTAAAACGCCTAATAAAGAGACAAACGAGAAAGAGGGAGACAGAAAAGGAAATGGATGTGTGTGTGTGTGTGTGTGTGTGTGTGTGTGTGTGTGTGTGTGTGTGTGTGTGTGTGTGCGTGTGTGTTGTAACACCTTTTATCTTCGACATTTACATGACCTCAATGATCTTATTACGTTGCAAATGCCGTAAAACTCTTACTGAAACAAACTGTTCTTTTACCTCTCACGCTGATGGTGATCACAGAAACTTCAAAACACTCTGGAGATCAACAAGCAAAAGAAGGCTGACCTAGAATTCCAAGTGGACATGTGTCAGAAGAAGTTGGACAGGGCCTCGCAGCTGATTGGAGGACTTGGTGGGGAGAAGGACAGGTCAGTTGGGGTGGTGGTTTGTTGTGACCTTGCACTGCCCGGATGTAGGGCAAGTCATGTGCTCCATATCTACATAGAGGAACTTACTTGGAAAACCTTAATGGATGAATGAGTGACTGGGAAAAGACCAGAAGATACGTTGTTGGTTTTTGGGTTGCATTTTTTAAATATGTATTTGTCTTTTTTTGTTGTTGATTTGTTTTTGGGAGCATCCAAGCATTGAATAAATGGCGAACAGTGAAAACTGATGTCTGGTTTAGATCTGTAACTTAGTGATAAAAACGATCTACCCGTTTCGTAAGGTTATCATTTGAGAGGGAAAAAATGACATCATGTCCTTTACGAGTGAAGAACTGATATTTTGCATAGACTCTCTTGACCTTAGAAGTAAGCACAATAGTTTTCAAATACTTAGACGTAGTCATACCTTTTTAGACCGTAAACCTCTACTGTTTTATAGCCATTTTTAAAATGTCAACCAAGTCCAGAAAAAGCAAACCAGCCCTGTATTTTCAGTTTAGTTATCATGTTGTTAGTTATAAAAACTATTCCAATAAAACTAATGTTAAACTTTGTCCTTTCCAGGTGGCAAAAAGCCGCTAAGACGCTCGGGGTCACTTACGACAACTTGACGGGAGACATTCTTGTGTCGTCTGGGATCGTGGCTTACCTCGGGGCGTTTACTTCAGCTTTCCGACTGGTGAGTTCTTACAAATCTAAATGTTAATTTGCTGCGATCTCTCTCTCTCTCTCTCTCTCTCTCTCTCTCTCTCTCTCTCTCTCTCTCTCTCTCCCTCTCCTCTCTCTCTATCTCTCTCTTTCTTTCTTTTTTTTCTCTCTGCCGGTCCTTGACTGTTACGCAATGTTCATAGTAATGTTAGACCAGTGTCAAAATGAAGGATCAGAGGACGCCGAAGTGACAGATCCAATTTCAAAGGTGCCATCCCGCGTGAGCGACGGTGAACAACACGCCTGTCCAACTCAAATGAATCGTACGAAAGAAAAAAGCGCCTTTGTCTTAAATTATTTCATGTATAATAATTTAAGCCTAAGAGAATGAGCTATGATTATCGTTCATTACGATGAATAAAGGGGATACTGCAGGGTAAACTGTGGGTATTTATTTGTGATTTAAAGTTAAAGTCGGAAAGTTGGGTAGATAGTACAACATGGTAAAACACCGCAAGCACGTGTCAAAGGCCTAGTGTAGAAAGTTTATGATGTCTACATTTTTGCTTGTTTGTTTTTGCACATAGTGGATATTATGAGGTGGACCACATCCGATTAGATTAATGAAAGCTAGTGCATTGCTTTCCCTGGTTATGCTGCATTCGGTCCATTGCCTTCTGGGTTGTATAATTGAATTCCGTCGAAAAAAAACACCAGATTGACTTAGATCTATTTAAACCTCTATAATCATCTTTATGTTTGTCGTTTGTCACTGCAAAGGAATAATATGAGATAAATGTCGTTAGTCCCCCGTATTTCATATTATGAACAACCGATCAGTACGGGTACTTAGGGGACAAAACGTTTTTTCCCCGTTTTGTTAAATCCTTGCTGCTATCTCAGCATGGACCGGATTCTGGACACCCAACAGTTGAGAGAAGTGTGGACCCTTAATTTGGGTAACAGACCTGGTGGTCCCTGTAACTGGATCAATGGGGAAGCGAGCCGGACTAGCGTCGAGAGGTAATTGCTTCTCTCTGTCCACTCAATTTCACACTCAGCCACACCACCCACGAAATCTCAGTTCTGTTGGGCCCTCTTCTCTTTTCACGCTTCTCAGGTTCTTTGTTCTTTCATCTTTCCGCTCTTCTTTCAGGGGGGAGTCAGAGGAGGAGAACTGTTTTTGTCCTCTTTTTGGTCTTATTTTCCTGATTATTTTGGCCTTGGATTCGTCGGAATGCTTTTCTGAACTCGCTCACTAAGATCCTTTGTCATTTCTCTTGCACCCAGTTGACCGTACGTCCCTCATCTCAACTACTGACTGCTCAGCCCCTCCAACTTGTCGTCTCTTCTCAAATAAGTTCGTACCGGAATCTATGATTAGACCAGGCATTGGCAACGTATGGCCCGCGGGCCAGAGCCAGTCCAAAGGCAGTTTCAGTCTGGCCCTCGAGTTGACTTAGTAGTTGATAATGAATTTGGTCTACGGTGGGTTGATCTTTAATTTTTTTAAAAGCAAAACAAATCGATCGGTCTGTCTTGCAAATTAAAATCAATAGTTTCCGGCCTAGCAAGAGGCAATACATCTAACATAATTATTATATCATGAAATACCCTTGAGTGACATATTATGTTATGATATCAGTTTTCGTTTTAGTTTTGAAAACTCGGGTATTTCAACCGATTTTACCCAATTTTCTTCTGCTTTGGCCCTCGAGATATTCGGACTCCCGTAATCTGGCCCGCGACTTCAACGCACCTACCTGTGCTTGGTGCAGACGCTTTGCCATCTCTCGAAGAAGATTCAGTTCAATTCAAGTGTGAAAAGATATTTCGTTGAGTATCTCTGTCTTTCTTCTGCTACATGTTATCCTTCTCAGCCCACGTTGGTCCTGACTGGTAGGTTCGAAACCCGCCTGCTAAATGATCAAAATTTTGTCAACGAGGGTCATAAAAATGCTATATATATATATATAAACAATGTGAATTAAATTCAACTCAGTTTCTCTTCCCATTCTAATGTTATTTTACCCAGCTCCTCGTAATACGCCCAATTTTTGTTTTCTTTTTAACAAAATGACACCAAAATATACTCGAGGACAAAAAACTACACAACACATCAAATTCTCATTTTAATATTTTTTTTAACCTGTCAGGAACAGTTGGTGAGGTGGAGTGATTCTCCACCTATTAGGTCGGGGATTTTACGGAAGAATAGGTCCAGGCTGTGTGTCAGCCCTGACTAGTTGGACGTTTACCCGCGTTCATGAAGTGAACACTGAGCTTGGACAAGACAGAAATAAATCTGTGAAAATACCGTATTCAAACGTTAACCTTACATGGATTTGAACAGTGGACCTCATTCACACAACTTTTTGTCTACAAAGTACCAGTTTATCCCCAGAGATCCTGGAAATGTTGCAAGTTAAGATGGTATAGATATCAGCAAATCCAGGCTATCAGGTCGGCTATTTTGCTAAGGGTCAGATTCTATCTCTGTGTCATCTTGTGGTGTCAAAGCGACGGGCTATTTGCTGGCCGTTTATGACGCCAAAGGGCGTCTGACAATCCCTCTGGGTTCGCTCCAAACGTCTATCAAATCTCAAAGTCGGGGAGCAAAGAGGGGCAATTCGATTTTGAATAGGAGCGCAAGTGGCCCGCTTTCACTATAACGACCAAATTTTGCCGGACGGGTTAAATAGTATCTAAATGGACATCCAGAGAAGGCCCTTCTTTCAATTGAACAATCCATGGACAGGTGAACCTGTGCGGGTCAGGACTGAAACTTGACACTTGCGCGTTCGCAGCGCGTGTGGAAGCGTTTGAAGAATAGTTCTTCCTTGATAATATTATGTGTCACTAGGGGGGATGGAACCTCTTTTGGATATGCATAATTCATGAAACTTTTAACATAAATCCGGATAGTCACGTCTCCGCTTTAAAGTCTTTATTCTTTTACAGCCTACATTTTTCCGGTTATAGATCTTTTACCACGTGCTTGTTTACTCAATCACACACTTTGTTATATTGTTCATTTACAATCTTTTAGTACCGCTTCCAGATTAGTGTGGAAGTGAGTAATGTTTCTCTTAATTTAAGCGGTCCCCTGATTCAACTCAGTAGTTTATTTGCAATGTCTGTGTTTTATCTATCTATCTATCTATCTATCTATCTATCTATCTATCTATATTTTTATCTATGTACCTATCTATCTCTCCATCTATCCATCTAACTATCTTTTTTACCCCTCTCTCTTTCTCTTGCTCTCTCTC
>NW_004797742.1:335324-338411 GCF_000002075.1 Aplysia californica
GGGGGGTTCTATGCGTGAGAGAGTGTTTTATGAAGAGATAGAAAGTGTGGAAAGGGACAGGGGGACAGGGTGCAGTGAGATTATGCAGATACAGGCAGGCGAGAGACAAAAGAAACGATCACCTGCAAGTGGAGTAGCATAAGCGCTTTGCCCTTGCACGCTTAAGACATGAGTTATAGTCCCACGAGGGGAGTGTTTTAAACAGGCATCTCCGTCTTTCTGTTGGGACATCCCTCTCAGTCCAGGTTGGCTCTGACAGGAATGGCCAAAACCAACCTCTTCACATGACATTGTGTCGACGATGATGAAAATGCTTTCATTTTAAAAAATCCCTACCCATCCCTTATGCTTTGGTGCTATAAGCTGAAATGACCACGCTAGCCAAGACGGTGTAGAAACAGATATATTTTTACAATTATATCTATATTAAAGGAAGAAGCCGAGGCATGGATGAAAACAGTACGAGAAGCCAACATCCCCTGTTCAGAAGAATTTTCCCTCACAGCAACTCTGGGTGACCAGGTCAAGATCCGTGCCTGGACCATTGCAGGCCTCCCTACAGACAGTTTTTCTATAGAAAACGGCATCATTATCAGGTACAGGGCTTGTGTTGGGAGAAAGACTGGGGTCAGTTAGCTTCAGTCAATTTCGTATACTTTAGAGTCAAAAATAATGTTTCTTAATCTGCTTCACATACTTGACTAAAAAGAAAAGTTACTTCAATGCCCCTTGAATTCTAAATCTATTTGATTGACACTACAACGCAGCATCTGTACGAAATATTTTAGGCTTTCTGCTTCAACATCTCATATTCGTTAAAACATCGACTTCCTACAATCTTGCAGCTGATGGTCTGTAGATGCACTTTGAGATTTAAGTCGAATTATATGGTTCCCATGATGGTTTTCTTCTCTTCTTTGGTTGTAAATCACAGAGCGGAGGGGAAAAAAGGGAGGGGGGGGGTCTGATGTTGCGCAGAACATTTCTACGTTTAAAACGCACTGATTTCAAAAACTCTTCTACAGTCACACTGCCGATGTTCTATATTTCACACTGTTTGTCTGCTTTTCATGCCAACGGTTCCCTCCCGTCTTCTCCAGCAATTCCAACAGATGGCCTCTAATGATAGACCCCCAGGGACAGGCCAACAAGTGGGTGAAGAACATGGAGAAAAAAAACAACCTGCACGTCATCAAGTTCACAGACAGAGACTTTATGCGGAACTTGGAAAATTGCTTGCAGTTCGGAACTCCCGTAGGTAGCCATTTGTACAAGCACTTAGACATTGTCTCAAATGTCTCATCAGAACGACCGTTGGACCCGCTAAGAAAAGTTTGAGCCACTTTAAACACGGCAAAAGAGATGGGAGCTCCATATCTAACTTCCAACTTCATTAAGATCGAGTCGAAAGGATGGACAGCCTTAAAAACGTCACAAAACAAGTTCAAGAACACGCTGATGAGGTCTTGAATCAAGTCCAACTAATCCATGGCCCATTATGATGCCAAATGAACTTGATCTTTTTCTTCCAGGAATTGACACCCTGGCTATTTTGGATCTCAAACAAAATATTTCCCATAATATTTATTAAAATTTTATAGATGCTTGTAAGTCTGTCTTGCATGTTTGGTTCCACAGATATTAACACTTTCATCGGCAAACTTTGTGGATAGTACCTTAACACTCAGTCAGTCAGTCAGTCAGTCAGTCAGTCAGTCAGTCAGTCAGTCAATCAATCTTAACCCATTATCAATCTTAACCCATTCTTGCCTACACTCTCGACACACGCCGTTTAAACTGTTTGCTACACCTGCAACCATCTCACTACCTTGTTCTACACCCAGGTGTTGCTAGAGAACGTCCAGGAAGAGTTGGACCCTATCCTGGAGCCGCTCCTGCTGAAGCAGACGTTCAAACAAGGTGGCGCCATCTGCATCAAGCTGGGCGACTCGGTCATCGAGTACTCGGACGATTTCAAATTCTACATCACCTCGGGTCTCAGGAATCCTCACTACCTACCAGAAATCTCGGTCAAGGTCGGTGGTCGTTTTTGTGATCTAATTTCTTTAATTTGGTAGTTGATATGTTAATGTATTTTAGGCATATTTTCTTTTCTGTATGGTTGATGCAGAGGCGGGATTTCTGAATTTGATGTGCACTTCTTTCAGAACCGTGCCATATAGTTGCACAGCCTCAAAGAATCCCCAAACCAAACCACCCAAGTATAAGATTAAGAATACCCCGATTACAGATGGGAATCCGTATCTCCTCCTTCTATTTCTTGTACGTGTTTCTATTGTCCTGGTGGGATCTCTGAGAGACAGGGCCGCAATTGTGCGGACACTTTTCAGCCTACACAATTCCAAGGACAATAACTAAATTAGAGTCGGTTGAAAGCCGTTATCAACACTATTCTATTACGTAAGAGGCAGGCAATCCGAATTTGACGATAGAACCGAGCCAAATGGGATGAAAGCCTAGAAAACGCCACACAAAAAACGACTCGACTCCAAGCGCCCCCAGAATAGGATTCGAAAGGCCACCCGCTCCGTAGTCCAGAATGATACCAACTGAACTAACGGAGCGCCCATGAATCAATAACAACAGACAGAAAATGGAAAATGAAGCAGTAAAGACATTTTGTTCCTTATTGCAAGCATTTTGATGAACTTATCTCGCTTTGCCCTTGCTCAAATAAATGTTGGCAAGAAATCCATGCCAATAATAAACATAAGTTATTATGTACGAGTCCTGGCTCCATTGTCCTATCTATAAGTGTAGGCTTCTGTTGATCTTGCGCAGGTGACATTGCTAAACTTCATGATCACACCAGAGGGTCTGGAGGACCAGCTGCTCGGTATTGTGGTCGCCAAGGAAAGACCAGAGCTGGAGGAGGAGAAAAGCATGCTCATACTGCAGGGCGCCAGGAACAAGAAGTGAGACTTTCATAATGTGTGTGTATTTGTACATGAATATCGCTAAACATCCATTTTAAAAAATTCTTAGTAGTGCAGGTGATATAATTAGTACTAGTATTAGTATTACATGTCGTATTAGTATTGGTATTATTGTTATTAATATTATTAT
>NW_004797742.1:338511-346161 GCF_000002075.1 Aplysia californica
AAATACATTTTAAAAAATAAATAATAAAACAACAAAAGAAAAATACTTCGTTCTTTTCCACCTTGACATCCGGCCAAGCCTTTTCAATTTAAATCGTAGATCTATTGTTCACATACGCCAAACAAAAATACGACTTACCATGGAAAAACATGTTTCATTTTTCTTTTTACTTGTCCTGAGGCCATTCCCAAAGTGAGGATATTAACATGTTCTTGTGCACAGTAGAATTACATTTTTGTATTATAAATGGGCTGACTTATCAATGTCATGCTCATACTGTGGCGGAACAACATAGGGGGAACATCTGTTTGTTATTTTTCCTCATCCTTACTATAGTCATTTTTCCTCTACTTTCTTTGCATGTTTGTCACTCTCTTGTGTACAGCTATTTCTTCCGGGATGCCTTGACTTTCGAAGCAGACTTTGTGCTGTTGAGGCTAGAAAGGTGAGCAGAGTAAGCCTGATTCTTCGTTTAAACTTCTCTGTCAACATCCACCCCTTGGCGCTCATAATATGACCTTATGCAGTTGCGAGCGCCGTAAAAACTTTACAAAAACTAAACTAAAACATTTTGTCACAAACAGAGAAAGACGCTTGATCACGTGACAGGGAGACAGTACCATGGGCATCTTCGTGAGATTTAGTTTTACCTGAGTTTTACGGCACTCGCAACACAATAAAGTTATAAAAATGCCGAAGATTAGAGGTGTTGTAAGAGAGTATCAAACACAAAGGAAAGGGAGATCGGGGCGATAGATTTTTTAAAATTATTATTTATTTTTTTTATTATTAATTATCATTATCATTATTAATATTACTATAAAGGGGCTAGATGGTTGGTTTAGTTAATATTATTTTAATGATCGTTCAATGAGGGCATTGTTCTCTGTTATTACTAATATCCCATTCCGTTTCTAATCCAAAAAAGACAACTGAAAGAAATTGAGGACAAAATTCTGGAGGTTCTTTCCACATCGGAAGGTAACATCTTGGAGGATGAGACAGCCATCAAGGTACTCTCCTCTTCGAAAACACTCTCCAATGAAATCTCAGAGAAACAGGTGAGACAGGGAGAGATTAAGCTATAGTAGACTTTAATTTGTGTCTCTATTTATCTAAGTGGTTGTGACATGACTTTGCTTGGGTTCTTTAAAAAAAGAGAGCTGAAATTTGGCGTGTTAGAGAGTTCGTGTTTGGTTCTGTGTGGGAGTGGGTGTGTATGTGTGTAAGCCTGTGTGTGTGTGTGTGTGTGTGTGTGTGTGTGTGTGTGTGTGTGTGCATGTGTGATTAAGTGTATGTGTGTGCATGTTTACGCTTTTTGTGTGAATATTTGCGATTATGTATAAGCGTATGTTGTATATTTACGGGCATGTGATCGGCGTGAGGGTTGCTGTCTATGTATAGCATCCAAAAGCAACGTCTCGAAGACTTGGAAAAATGAGCTCTCATAGACTGCCCTTGCCATCCTAGAGAATGAAGACAATCCCAATTGGGAAATTCTGCTGCTTAAAACATAAACTTTACGTCTAAAAGAATGTTGGAAAGTGCTTTTGTTTAAGTTAGTGCACAAACTCATTAGAAATAAAACGAGAACAAAATAAAGCAGTGGGTGGTTGATGGGTGTTCGGGTGTGATTTGCCCTTTCTCTCCCATCAAGTATCTTATATCCTGGTCTCGCCAGCTTTTTTGCGTTTGTTGCTTTCTTGTAATACCTCTGATCTTTGGCACTTATGTGTTGCAAGTGCCATAAAACTCAAATTAAAACTTTAGAAAATATAAACTGTGTGTCTAAAAATTGAAGCTACGAACAAGCTTATTAGAAATAAGACAAGACCAATCAAATTAAAACTAAAACGCCAAAAAATTGTAAAATCTGCATCCTTATCCCCCAGGAAATCGCCGAAGAGACGGAAGTGAAGATCGACGAAGCCCGCATGGGGTACACGCCCATCGCCATCCACAGCACCATCCTCTTCTTCTCCATAGCCGACCTGGCCAACATAGAGCCCATGTACCAATACTCTCTCACCTGGTTCATCAACCTCTTCAACATGTCCATCGAGAACGCCGAGAAGTCGGATCAGCTGGCAGAGAGGCTGAAAAATCTGCACGAACATTTCACGTACCTGCTCTACAGCAATGTGTGCCGTTCGCTCTTTGAGAAAGACAAAGTGAGTGAATTTATTTATGCGCTTTCCGCGCCAGCCTAGGGCTATCATGGAATAAACGTTATCTTTAAAAAGTTTCAATGCTGCTGAGCTGTGATGTAGGTCATGGGTAAACAAAATGTGTGTGAGAAGCTGGAAGCGCTGTGGACACTCCTATTTTCCGCTATACAGGGTTTTGTAGTGTTTAATAAATTAATGTTTTTTAATCTAGCCCCAATTGTTCTGAAATAGTATGATTAAGTTGAGTCAAGTTGATGCAAACTACTATGTAAAGTATGAGTGACATTGATTCGGCAGTAACGGAGATATATGAGGACAAGTTGCGCCATGACATTTTGACCGCAGTACAGTGAGTAGCCGTTTCAGTAGCTTTTTAGAAGTGTGAAAAATTCTGGAGATTTTTGGCCTTAACAGAACTGGACATCCATACCCCAATCCAACCTCTTTGTAAAAGCCCGTTGTATCGAGAGTCTAGCAGTTGCCCAATGTTCTTGTCAGAACCATCTGCTTTTCTGCCTATTTGTTATCGTTTTTCACAGCGCTAAAATAAATAATAACCATTGCTTCGAATTGATTTTTGTCCAATCCTATACAAGAAGACACCCCTGACATTTCGAGGAATTTGTTGACACGGCAATGTAGGTAAAACAGAGCGTATTTTTATCAACCCTCACCAAGCAGTCGTTTGTTGTCGTCTGGTGAGCTGGTGTTACAGTTTGCTTGTTCGTTTTGTTTGTTTGGTTTTGGGGGGGTTTTTGTTGCTTTTTTAACCAATACAATTTTTCCGTATACATGCTCCTTGCTCAAAGAGACTGTTGTCAAGCCGACTAAAAATGTTGGGATTGGAGAGCATGGTAGGTCCTATTTCTTTTCGACTCACTGTTTTATGTAGGTCTATCTTGGTTGTCTGATTCAATGGCTATTATCGTCTTTCTATACTGACTTACTTATCCTCTAGTCTCAGATGACCGCTGGGGCACCAGGGTGATCGGTTCGGGCTCCACTTTTCTCCATCTTTCTCTATGTTCAGCCTTTCAAAGAGCTTCGCCCAACTTTAAACCCGTCCTATTTACAAACGTAAACCAAGCAATAATCTAATGTCACACCTCCCCCTCCCCTCCCCCCTCCCCTTCCCCCTCCCCCTCCCCCCCCCCCCCAACCACACCTATTTCCCGGTCCCGCTGCCACCCCACAGCTCCTATTCTCCTTCCTGCTGTGCGTGAATATCTTGAAACACCAGAACGAAATCGACGAAGACGAGTGGCGGTTTTTCCTCACAGGCGGAGTCGGGCTGGACAACCCCTTGCAAAAACCCGCCGATTGGCTTCCCGACAAGTCCTGGGACGAGCTGTGCCGTCTCAACGAACTGCCGCAGTTCAAGGGAATCTCGGTCACCTTCTCGGAGGAGACCGCAGAATGGAAGGTCGTGTACGACAGCATGGTGAGTTCTTGGTGTCTTCTCTTGTACTCCATAAACATACACATAAGAAAATTACCTTTTTATTGATTCCCGTGGGGAAATTCGGGTTACAATGGTAAACCCACATCAACACTTAGTTATAAATACATGCATACGTAAATACATGTACATACACAAATACATTCATACATTAATTACATACATAAATACAAACATACACAGCATTGCACCAATGTAGAACAGTTTTAAAAACATGTAATTGCTGGGCTTGTCTCCATTGTGAAGCGATATAACTTCAAGATGACTGATTGTACTTTATTTGATCTTTGCCGTTAAATTGTTGTTACGTGTAAGTTACTACACTGTCAGGGCATGGGGGGGGGGGGGGCGTTAGCTCATTTGGTATTGTGCTGGATTACGGAGTTATAGGCTTTGGTTCGTATCCCCATACAGGCGTCCTCAACTTTGTGTGTGTTGCGTGAAATTCTAAGGCTCTCCACCCATTTGTCTGTCTGTCTGTCTGTCTGTCTGTCTGTCTGTCTGTCTGTCTGTCTGTCTGTCTGTCTGTCTGTCTGTCTGTCTGTCTGTCTGTCTGTCTGTCTGTCTGTCTGTCTGTCTGTTTGTTTGTTTGTCTGTCTGTTTGTCTGTCTGTCGTGCATTTTTTTATTTCTCAACTTTTTTAAAATCTCTTTTTTCCTTTCACTCGCGGTTATATTATTCTTTCGGTTTCTCCACTGAAGGAATTACAATCATTATTTATTTATTTATTTATTTATTAGCGGTGCACTCAAAATGCAAGTCTGTCTAACACTCAGACTTCAACAACTTTATGATTCTCTGTCTCGTTGTTGGTTGGCGTTCTGGCGCTTTATGCCACCTCTACTATTTTGTTGTTGTTGTTGTTGTTGTTGTTGTTGTTGTTGTTGTTGTTGTTGTTGTTGTTTTCGTGTTACTGCTATGCTAATAACAAATATGTTTCTGGTCAAAATGGTTGCTGTCATCGTTTTCACCCGCCATAAACTACAACTGAGTCTGTGTCTCCAGATTCCGCACAAAGAGAAACTGGCGGGTGAATGGCAAGACAAACTGAACCTCTTTCAGAAGATGCTCACACTTCGGGTGTTCAGACCTGATAAGGTAAAAACTTGACTTTCGACTCTCTCTCTCTCTCTCTCTCTCTCTCTCTCTCTCTCTCTCTCTCTCTCTCTCTCTCCCCCCCCCTCTCTCTCTCTCGCTCGCTCTCTCTCCCTCTCTCTCGCTCGCTCGTTCTCGCCCTCGCTCTCACTTTTTCTCTCTCTCGCTCTCTCTCTCTCTCTCTCTCTCTCTCTCTCTCTCTCTCTCTCTCTCGCTCTCGCTCTCGCTCTCCTCTCTGTCAATCTGTGAGTGTGTATGTTTGTGTGTGTGTGTGTGTGTGTGTGTGTGTGCGTTTATGTGTGTTTGTGTGTGTATGTGTGTATGTGTCTGTTTTTTAGACAGAAGAAGAGAAAACAGTCTTGTCTCCATGTTGGTCACGACGTTTTAATTTATTTTTAAAACAAAAGGCCGAAAAATGTGTGTGATATTGTGTATTATGTATGTATTTGTGCATGTATTTATGTATGTACGTATTTATAATTATGTATGTAAGTATGTGTATGTATGTTTGCCATTGTAAACCAAAATGCCCTTCTGGGACAAATAAGAGTGTCATTAATTAATTATTTTTTAGCTTTACTCCCCACTCGCGAGTGGAACTTAGGCATCCTGCGTACTACAGCAAAGGGCCGAATCGCTACTCCATAGTCACCTGTTTATTATCAGAGCTTAGTTAAATACAACCGCTATGATACTATCTCACATAGAAAAAACTGCACATAAACAACTAGAAAATTTGTCTTTCCACAAAACATAGGCAGGAGTAGCAGATTTTGGGTGGAATGGGAATAACAGGGAACAAGCATGTTTTACTTTGAACGTGGCTGACGGGTCTTCCATGGGGACTCTTTATTTCACAAAATATCTTATGTTTCTTGATTTATTCTCCTATATTTGTTTGATATCCGGGAAATAAGTAATCGAATTTTATGCATTCATGGATGAAAATCTAACCAGGTGCTTCCCGCTGTCCAAGACTTCGTGACGGAAAAGATCGGCAAAAAGTTCATCGAGCCGCCGCCCTTTGACCTGCCCAAGTCGTACGCCGACAGTAACTGCACCACGCCCCTACTCTTCGTGCTCTCCCCGGGCTCCGACCCCATGGCGGCTCTGCTCAAGTTTGCAGACGACAATGTGGGTTTGGCAGAAAGACACGTGGCTGTCAAAATGTCTACAGTTTTTCTGTTTTTTTCGGTCAGGTTCTGATACTTACTTAGGGGGCAGGAAAAACCGCAGTTTGTCTCCTTCAACTGTGAGGCAAGAAGTCTTGGAGCATTTCAAAGAATGTATCTTTTTACCTTTTTCTTGAAACCTTTTTCTACATTATACATGTCCTGTCTTTTTCCGAGACCATTCGGCTGTTGCAACTAGGAATGTGAATTGTTATTCTGTCCGTAGTGTGAGCCATAGTTCGAATTTTCTGTCTCTCTATTTTTACTTAAGTGCAGCTTATCTTAGTTCCAAGTGATAGGTTTATTACGTCCTTTTAAATGAATATGGAGGAAAAGCATTCAAAAGCTTTCTAAAAGGCTAGAAGCACAAATGGATTCAAAGCCTAATAGACAGAGCGGTAAACAAATATCTCACAAACAAAACTATCTGATTACCGAACAACTTACGTTTGCCACTGGAATGTAAAGCTATTTTTAACCAGTATCGCTAGAAGAACGTGAAGAAGCAAATATGTTTACGATGTTACATTAGGAACAGTCTTAACCTAATATCGTAATCACGAGTCTCTGTTAAACAGCTGGGTGTCGTCGGTGGTCTAGTGGTCAGGCTACTGGACCCGTACTTGTGAGATTGTTGGTACGTGGGTTCGAGCCTCGGCTTGACTCGGCTCTGTTGTGTCCTTTGGAAAGGCACTTTACACGGATTTCTCATTTGGATCTGTCGTTTTGGAGACAAACGGTTAACTTGAAGGTCCCGCGTCTTATATAACCTAATAGTGTTGATAGGGGCGTTAAGCCTATACTATTTATACATTTTTTCACAGTTTTACGGCATAAAATGAGACCAAAATTCCTTATGTTTGTTTGAGCCCTCAGTTCAGAACTTACTTGAACCACTGCCCGCATCAAGAGTCTCCCCTCTCTGAGTCGCCGTGACGTCATACAATAAAGACATTTTCATTTATTATAAGACCTTTAATTTATTCTAAGAACAAGCACTTACAACAGTCATGAGCTTATTCAATAGTGCCATTCGACAAATAGTCATCAGCGCTTCACATCACACTAGCACATGAGACAATCATGCACGTTCACGACCCTCTTACAGAAAGGTTTAAGTATACTGCTTTCTTTCGCAGAGCATGGGAGGAGACAAGTTTGACTCCCTGTCCCTGGGCCAAGGTCAAGGTCCTATTGCCATGCGAATGGTGGACAAAGCGGTGAAAGACGGGCTGTGGGTTGTTCTACAGAACTGCCATCTCGCCGCGTCCTGGATGCCAACTTTGGAGAAAATCTGTGCTGTGAGTGTACCACACTGGGTGAACTTAAATTTCGATTCGAACATTGTTAAGATAACGTCATCCTAGAATTACAAAGTTGCATCTTCTAAGCATCTAGTTTTGAGAAATTGGACGTCAAAAAGTTTGAGTTTCAAAACGTGTCCAGTTATTCAAATGCATTTCTTTGAAAATCTTTTTATAAAGACTCCGAATAATCTTTCGGTTTTGATTGAGCAGATAGAACATTTGTTTTCTGACCTCATGGTCCTAGTAACTCAAAATCTTCAGATAGAACTTTGTAATTCTAAGACAGCGATAAGTCAAACATGTGTTTCGAGCCTGACACCACAGCGACCCGACCGCGGCCCTACGGAGGGTTTAGACTCCTGCTTGGTGTGAGTAGCTGATGAAGTTTTCTTTTACTCCACTCTGTGGGGGTTGAAAATAACGTATGTGAGGCAGCGTGGTGGAATCAG
>NW_004797742.1:346261-349381 GCF_000002075.1 Aplysia californica
TTTTCATTTATTATAAGACCTTTAATTTATTCTAAGAACAAGCACTTACAACAGTCATGAGCTTATTCAATAGTTCCATTCGACAAATACTCATCAGCGCTTCACATCACACTGTCACATGAGACAATAATACACACTCACGACCCCCTCACAGAAAGGTTTAAGTATACTGCTTCCTTTCGCAGAGCATGGGAGGAGACAAGTTTGACTCCCTGTCCCTGGGCCAAGGTCAAGGTCCTATTGCCATGCGAATGGTGGACAAAGCGGTGAAAGACGGGCTGTGGGTTGTGCTACAGAACTGCCATCTCGCCGCGTCCTGGATGCCAACTTTGGAGAAAATCTGTGCTGTGAGTGTACCACACTGGGTGAACTTAAATTTCGATTCGAACATTGTTAAGATAACGTCATCCTAGAATTACAAAGTTGCATCTTCTAAGCATCTAGTTTTGAGAAATTGGACGTCAAAAAGTTTGAGTTTCAAAACGTGTCCAGTTATTCAAATGCATTTCTTTGAAAATCTTTTTATAAAGACTCCGAATAATCTTTCGGTTTTGATTGAGCAGATAGAACATTTGTTTTCTGACCTCATGGTCCTAGTAACTCAAATTGATCAGACAGAACTTTGTAATTCTAAGGTAGCGATCAGTCAAACCTGTGTTTCGAGCCAGACACCACGGCGACCCGACCGCGGCCCTACGGAGGGTTTAGACTCCTGCTTGGTGTGAGTAGCTGATGAAGTTTTCTTTTACTCCACTCTGTGGGGGTTGAAAATAACGTATGTGAGGCAGCGTGGTGGAATCAGGCTCTCGTCAATTTTTGGACATGTAGAGTTATTGGTTTCATTATAAAGCTTGTTCACTTGTCTTTATTTGAATGAAAGAAATATCCATTTATCTAGAATACAAGTCGAGATATTTGCAAAAGAAGGAGGTGGGGCTCACCTGTTTTCAGAGGTAAAATTAGTGAGAAAATGGCCGCCTAAGATAAGTTATTTCCTCAGCTTAAGAGTCCGTGATAACTGAAAATTTACATTTTTTTGTGCCTTTAATCAACGTTTTTCAGAAAAATCCACACAGAAATGAGTTCTTTAATGGACATGAAAGGTGTTGAGCCAAAAAACAAAAATTCGATACAAATTCACACACCTGAGGAAAAATGCAAGTTTCATCACTTTGATTATTTTGACGAGAGCCTGGTTTCACCACGCTACCTCACGTATGTTCTCAAGTGACCATGTGATTCGATGCACTTATGACTCTCTCTCTCTCTCTCGAATGGCACTACTAAATAAGCTCAAGATTACAGCCTTGCGAGTGCTTGTTTTTTTTCCTCGACCTCTTACTGTTCTGAATCTGGCAATGGCATGATTATGGCATCAACTCTTGGTCACAAAAAGCTAGACCAAGAAAACCAAACTTTAGTTTTCTGTTTGTGTACTTGCATTTTTAGCTTAAATTTGCTTTTAAAAATCGTGAGACCATCATGCCTATCTCAGGTTTAGAGTTTTTAATTCTGTCTGTCTGTCTGTCTGTCTGTCTGTCTGTCTGTCTGTCTGTCTGTCTGGCTGGCTGGCTGTCTGTCTGTCTGGCTGTCTGGCTGGCTGGCTGGCTGGCTGGCTGTTTGTCTGCTATCTATCTATCTATCTATCTATCTATCTATCTATCTATCTATCTATCTATCTATCTATCTATCTATCTATCTATCTATCTATCTATTCAGGAGTTCTCCGAGGACCAGACTCACCCAGACTTTCGCCTGTGGTTGACCTCCTACCCGTCCACGACGTTCCCAGTTTCCATCCTTCAAAATGGAGTCAAAATGACCAACGAAGCACCTAAGGGCCTGCGGTTCAACATTATCAAATCATATAAGTCCGATCCCATATCTGATCTGGAGTTCTTCAATAACTGCAAGCAAATGGTGAGTACTTTAGGAAAGAGGAAAGTAACAGAAACATGAAAAACCCGAAAAAGGAAACAGAGAGAGCGAGAGAGAGATAAAGGGAACAATGAGAGATATAAAGGGAGAGAAAAACACAGGGAGTATGTGTGTGTATGTATGTATGTGTATGTTTGTGTGTGGGTATGTGTGCGTATGTGTGTGTGTGTGTGTGTGTGTGTGTGTGTGTGTGTGTGTGTGTGTTTGTGTGTGTGTGTTCGTGCACGCGTGCGTGTATGTGAGGAGGAGGAAGAGAGCGCGTGGTGTTTGTGTTTGTTTGAGTGTGTCTGTATGTATATGTGTGTGTGTGCGTTTGTGTATGAGAGAGAGAGAGAGAGAGAGGAAGAGAGAGAGGGGGGGGAGAGAGAGAGAGGGAGAGAGAGAGAGGGGGGGGGGACAATTGCTGGAAAGAGCCATTCAACCAGGTCTGTTATTAAATGAAGGCGTAACATGAAAGCTAAAGAAAAATAAATAAAATGAATAGAATTGTAAAACCACCCAATTCGCATAAACATCATTTAGTTTTCAGAGAACGAAATTTAGTAACCGATTCGTGCTGAGACTGTGATCAACAAAACCCAAGTCAAAACAAGTAGAAACAAGTGCAGTTTTGACGAAACGTATCCAGCAGCGCAGAGTAACGCAGTGAAACTCGCCAAATTGTTCAATGCGTCTGTCTCTTCTCACAGGTGATCTTCAAGAAGATGTTATACTCACTTTGCTTTTTCCACGCCCTGGTTCAAGAACGACGTAAATTCGGCCCTCTGGGTTGGAACATACCTTATGAATACAATGACACCGACCTCCGTATCAGTGTGATGCAACTGCAGATATTCCTCAACCAATACGAGGTAAGAAACCAGGTAGAAAGTAAAAGTCCGTAGTTGGAGGGTGCACAGGTACAGTGTCTATCTTATGAAACATCCATTGTCTTTACCTATCCTCCTT
The DNA here is from genome assembly GCF_000002075.1 of Aplysia californica. Lineage (NCBI taxonomy): Eukaryota > Metazoa > Mollusca > Gastropoda > Aplysiida > Aplysiidae > Aplysia > Aplysia californica. The sequence goes on from NW_004797742.1 coordinate 349,148, forward strand.
TTTAAAATGTTACTATTACTTGAATAGAAGCAATTACTTACTTACTTAGTTACTTGGTTTGAGAATAGGCGTCATTGCAGGTGGCACAATGCCATAGTTGCTCCTCCCTCCTCTCCAGGATCCATGAAACGAATTACTGCATTACCTAAGTCTCAATGTTCACATCAGCACGGTGAGTTTTTTTCTAATCATAAACTATTGCTCTCTCTCTCTCTCTCTCTCTCTCTCTCTCTC
>NW_004797742.1:349481-356981 GCF_000002075.1 Aplysia californica
ACAACCCAATTCGCATAAACATCATTTAGTTTGCAGAGAACGAAATTTAGTAAGCGATTCGTGCAGAGAGTGTGATCAACAAAACCCAAGTCAAGACAAGGAGAAGCAAGTGCAGTTTTGACGAAACGTATCCAGCAGCGCAGAGTAACGCAGTGAAACTCGCCAAATTGTTCAATGCGTCTGTCTCTTCTCACAGGTGATCTTCAAGAAGATGTTATACTCACTTTGCTTTTTCCACGCCCTGGTTCAAGAACGACGTAAATTCGGCCCTCTGGGTTGGAACATACCTTATGAATACAATGACACCGACCTCCGTATCAGTGTGATGCAGCTGCAGATATTCCTCAATCAATACGAGGTAAGAAATCGGGTAGAAAGTAAAAGTCCGTAGTTGGAGGGTGCACAAGTACAGTGTCTATCCTATGAAACATTCATTGTCTTTACCTATCCTCCTTTTTAAATGTTACTATTACTTGAATAGAAGCAATTACTTACTTACTTACTTGGTTACTTGGTTTGAGAATAGGCGTCATTGCAGGCGGCACAATGCCATAGCTGCTCCTCCTTCCTCTCCAGAATCCATGAAACGAATTACTGCATTACCTAAGTCTCAATGTTTACATCACCACGATGAGTTTTTTTCTAATCATAAACTATTGCTCTCTCTCTCTCTCTCTCTCTCTCTCTCTCTCTCTCTCTCTCTCTCTTTCTCTCTCTTTCTCTCCCTCTATGGCTTGATTTTGTGTACTTAAATCACTTTGTATTTTTCTTTTTTGTTTCGGAAAACCCAAACCAGCCAAACACCCCCAAAAAATGACAACCCCAACGTTCTTTTCCGCTCATCTCGCCCCAATCTTGCCACATTTTTACCTCCCGAGCCCTCATCCCCCCCCTTTCCCCCCTCAACCTTCCCACCCATCTATCCTCTATCCGTCCCCATTCCTGACTCCCTCACCATACCCGACTCCTTCTGACCAATCCCCTAACGCAGTCCACAAACACCACTTTCTCCCCCCATTGCCCACTGTTAGCAGTACCGACACCTCAGTGTAAATCTCCAGGGTGCGACACTGCTACTATTTTTCCTCGAAATATTATTAAAACGTTGTAGTGAAACGTTTTTGAAGTTGTAGAAGCTCAAATCTGCTTGATTTTACATAACAATTAAACTAAACAAATTTATTCATTTTTATAGGGTTTTTTCTTTTGTATACGCCATGCCTAGCTACAGTAGCTTAATTCCAATTGACTACTTTTCGTGACATTATCTTAACCACTTGTTGATGAAAGATATTCATTTCAAAAATATGTACGCGTTTGGCCTGCTCTTCACTTACTGTTCTTATGTATGCATATTTAGATATCTTCTTTGAAATCAGTCGAGAGCGTTTGTGGTTATTGGGCTATCGGTTGTCATGGGGGAATGACATTACCAAGCTTCTTAATTTTAATAAAGAGGAGTCTACAATTAATAAATATCCGTAGGTGGCTGACAGGTATACTGTTATGGTTTGCTTCTTCTTTCCAATCAAACGTCTTTCATGTGATATTTCAGGTGACACCTCTTACCATTGTCCTGTCGACTTGAAAGTCAAAATGTCGACATATTTTACAAGTGGCAAACAAACAACAAAACAAGATAAGAATGCAACGTCTGTCTATTTGCGAAATATTTCGTGGCTTTACATGAATAGTAGAAACACACACGTAAATCTCAAAATACGGAGACACTGAAAAAGCCTCAAAGCCACTGAGCCGCGACCAGTAAACCAGCTAACTTATAAGCTAACGAACAAGCTATCTAACAAACAAGCTAACGTTCAAGCTAAAAAAAAACAAGACAGTTAACCAACATGACAAGCTAACGAACAAGCAGGTTAACTAACAAAATAATGAGCAAGCTAGCTAACTAACAAGCTAACGAACAAGTATACGAGCACGCTCGTTGACTAACAAGCTAACAAACAAGTATTTTAACAAGCTAGCTAACAAACAAGCTAACAAACAGGTATACCAACAAGCTAGCTAACTAGCAAGTTAACGAACAAGCTAACGAACAAACTAATGAACAAACTAAAGAACAAGCTAACGAACAAACTAATGAACAAATTAAAGAACAAGCTAACGAACAAACTAATGAACAAGCTAATGAACAAGCTAACGAACAAGCTAACGAACAAGCTAACGAACAAGCTAACGAACAAGCTATCTAATAAACAAGTCAACGATCAAGTTAGCTAACAAACAAGCTAAGGAACAAGCGATATGTCTTGTGTTGCAGGAAGTACAGTATGAAGCCCTCCGTTACCTGACAGGGGAGTGTAACTACGGGGGTCGAGTGACAGACGGGTGGGACAGGAGGACCCTCATGACCATCCTGAACCGCTTCTACTGCCCGGAGCTGGTCACCCAGGACGAGTTCTACTTTGACCCGGACAGACTGTACAAACTGCCGCCAGACGGAGACGTGAGTCGTTGATTAATATATATATATATATATATATATATATATATATATATATATAAACATATTGTATAGATAGATAGATAGATAGATAGATAGTTAGATAGATAGATAGATAGATAGATAGATAGATAGATAGATAGATAGATAGATAGATAGATAGATAGATAGATAGATAGATCGACAGATCGATAGATAGATAGATAGATAGATAGATAGATAGATAGATAGATAGATAGATAGATAGATAGATAGATAGATAGATAGATAAAGAGAAAATGAGAGAGAGGGGGGATTATAAGAATGGCAGAAAAAGAAAAAAAGAAGAATTAAAAGGTTTTCAAACTTCTGCACATTGCAACTCATTTCATAGAGCGTATTCATAAATCAAAGTTGCCTTTCGTCTTTGTCCGCACTGTACGTCTTTCCAGCACGAGAGCTATTTGACGTACACCCAAAGCCTGCCTATCCTAGCTGCCCCAGAGGTCTTCGGCATGCACTCAAATGCCGAGATCACAAAGAACCAGGCTGAGACACAGTTGCTCTTTGACAACATTCTCATGACGCTGGTGAGTTACAGCGATATTGCGAGACCTAACTTTTAAAATATGGAACATGTTCTAGAAAAACACATTCTTTCCACTATCTAAGAAAAACAGCATTCCATACTTATAGTTTCCTCATGCAACTCTTTTTCGTTCCTATTCTCAAAGCCCCTCAAACACTCCACGGTTCTCACCTCTTTTAACAAGTTAAGTTCCATCATGAGTATGTCTATTTCACTGAGTATAACCGTCTTCAAGCGTCGATGCTGTATCCGTTTTGGTCTGGGCCGGCCTTCACAGGCAGTGTCAAAACAGCCCGCAGCCTAGTTTGTCCGAATTGCATCACATGTGGACACGTGACACTCACCACTATGTTAGAATGTGAAGCCAAGTATGTGTTTCTATTTAGGGTACATCATCCTCCAAGGGAGGCAAATCCTCCGACGAAGTTGTGGACAGCGTGTCAGCCGACATTCTCGAGCGGCTTCCGGAGAACTTCGACACGGAGATCGCCCTGAGGAAGTACCCGACGTCGTACAGCGAGAGCATGAACACAGTGCTGGTGCAGGAGATGGTGCGCTTCAACAGGCTGCTCAGCGTAGTGCGCAGTACCCTGATCAACATCCGGAAAGCCCTCAAGGTACTTGGTTCAGTTTAGAGGAAGAATGACGTGATGTGATCTGCTGAGTAAGGTCGTCTCAGCGCTTTAAGAAAGTAAAAAATAAATAAATAAATAAATTACACTTTTATTTTTCCCAGAAGGGCACTTTGGTTTACAATGGCAAACATACATATACATACATAAATACATATTATAAATACGTACATACATAAATACATGCACAAATACGTACATAAATACACAATATTACACAAATACAGTACAGTTTACAACCATGCCATTGTCGGTCGCCACTGTGCAGCGCCCTGTATTTTGAGCTAGGGTTGTCGTGTCTTGCTCAAGGACACACTCCAGTGACCACTCATCTGATCCCCGTATCACCGACACTTGTTTGGCATTACTTGAGTCTAAACTCACTACTTGCTTAGCCACTGGAGCCCCCCAGTAAAGTTGACAATCAGAAACAGTATGTGCGAAAGAGAAGGAATGGGATCCATCAGTTGTGCCCTCGGACGACCTGCCTGAAAGAACAATCGATGTTTGACTTTTTGAACTGTTTGTTTGAAGTTCAGCGTTAAGCTTGCTCTTTGTTTTGATGTTTTCTCTCCATTTAGATCTGAGACATCGAAATAAAGTCGTTTCCCGATAGAACAAAACAAAAAACAAAAAAAATTTAATCAGGGTTGGACTCGAAATTAAATTGAACCAAGGTTGGTAAAAAGATACTCTTAAAATTCTTCGCCTTAGAACCAATCACTTGAAACACTGGTATTTGGTTTTTGATAGGAACGCGACAATCTTATTACAAGGCATCTTACTAATGCACAATGAAAAAGTCAGAAAAAAAGGGGGGGGGGGTTCAAGTGGTCGAATGGTTAACGAGGTGTGGCTCACAAGGAATATAGACAAATATCACACGCACGATTTGAGCTGGGTGGACACAGCGCTATTGTCCTAAAAAACAACTTCCGTAATCGAGTTACCCTTATCCCCCCCCCCCTCACTGAACCCTGTCACAACTAAGCGGGCTGCTTTTGTTTGCATTTACCACAACAAATGTTGATATATATTTTTCTCAGGGTATGGTAGTGATGTCGGGCGACATGGAAGAAGTGGTGGCCAGCATACTTACCGGGAAGATCCCGGCACTCTTCAAGAAATACTCCTACCCGTCTCTGAAACCATTAGGGAGCTACATCAACGACTTTCTCACCCGACTGCAAGTGAGTAAACCAAACGGTCACATACAGCAATATATACTCGAATAAAGTGTACTTGAGGCCTCCATTTGAAGGCCACAGGGGAAAACGACCATAGTTTCGAACTGAAAATCGTGAAGGTATCAATTTTGAACGCTTGTTGACTCATAACTGTATTTCTATTCAACTGTTGTTAGATTTCCCATTCAGCAACAATTAAGAACAAACCACCAGTCAAACAAATAGGAAGTTATGAGTACACAATCTTTTAAAATTGGCACCCTCACAATGTTTAGTTTGTGACTGATCGTTTTCCCCCAGTGCTCTTCGTTTGGAAGTATTCTTGACCAACTGAGTATGCCCGGCGTCTCCAAGCTTTTAACTTATCATATGAAAAAGTGAGGGTGAAAATTCACTTTTACCATCTTGCCATTCATAGATGGACTGGGAGAATGATGTTGTAATTCATTCTCGTTTTTGCTTCTAAGCGAGAAACTATTCACCACTCGAAAATATAGAATTTTCGTCTAGTGAAATGATGGTGACAAGAGAGGTCATGAAACCGTAAGTCTTTCTTTGTGTGTATGTATGTGAGAAGAGAGAGAGAGAGAGAGAGAGAGAGAGAGAGAGAGAGATAGATAGATAGATAGATAGATAGATAGATAGATAGATAGATAGATAGATAGATAGATAGATAGATAGATAGATAGATAGATAGATCGATAGATCGATAGAGAGCGAGAAAGAAAGAGAGAGGGAGACAAAGAGAGAGCAAAAGAGAGAATCAGATAAACAGACAAACTGAAAGAGAGGGAGAAGAGAGAGAGAGAGAGAGAGAGAGAGAGAGAGAGAGAGAGAGAGAGAGAGAGAGAGACTGTGTGATTGTATGTGTGTGCGTGTTTCCACGCGTGAAAACGTGTACGTGGGAGAAATCTTGGACTAGCTGTCCTTGACGTGGCTATTGGATTCCCTGACAAGTTTTTAAATGAATAGCTACCTTGTGATGACAATGATCAGTCCACTCCTTGATCTCTCTATTATCCATGCATGCATCAGTCATAAGCGCTGCCACCACGTCTGTTTATTTATCCACCGATCCATCCATCAATCCATCCACCCATTCATCCATCCACATATCCACCCATCTACCCATCCATCTAACCATCCATCCATTAATCCATCTTTTAATCCACTTACCCACAACCCTCTCATCCACCAACCTGTCAATATATATGTGTATCTATGTATTTACGCATCTATCTATGTCTCTAAGTATCTAATTATCGGAGTGCCTATCTAACTATCTATCTATCTATCTATCTATCTATCTATCTATCTATCTATCTATCTATCTATCTCTCTATCTATCTATCTATCTATCTATCTAATCATAATCCTATGATATATTTGCTTTCCCAAGTTCTTACAAAACTGGTATGACAACGGACCTCCGCCGTCCTTTTGGATTTCCGGATTTTTCTTCACACAAGCGTTCTTAACCGGTGCCCAGCAAAATTATGCTCGGAAGTGTGTACCTCTCTTTTTTCCTCAACGATAATTGCTCGATCCAACGTTTAAAGAATTTGCCTTAATAAATGTTGCTGATGATTGTTATAGTTATTGTTTTTGTTATTGCTATTGCTATTTTGATGATGAGTTTGAACCTCCTTTTTGACTAACACAAGTATATCAAAACATAAACCAAATATTCATTCATTTTACTTTTCTAATACCCTTTAACAGTTATGATAATTATTGCAATGATGATGAAGATCTTGTTGTTGTTGTTGTTGTTTATATTGTTGTTGTTTTTATTATTGTTGTTAACATTATTATTATTGTTATAGTGTTTATTGCCATTTTTGATATGATTATTTACAATTCGCTATGATTTACTTCATATGTGATATCGTGTCCATTCGTTAGTTCTTCCTCCTCTTCTAGTTGTTCAAGCGCACTGGCTTCCACTTTCACCCCATATTTAGACTGAGACAAAGCTATTATTTACAAATGTCACGTATAAGGGAGACTGGTTGGTCTGCTTCTAAACTTTACCTTTACTAAAACGTGGTGCCAGTAGAGGACAGGTATGGTGCATAGGGGCAGTTGTGCTTAAGGTAAAAAGGGTCGTTTTTAAAAAGCTCATAAGAAAAAATATCTAAGCTGTGTCAGAGCGTAACAAAGTAGCCAAAGCTCTTTGCTCAAAGCATCAGCATAATTTCTTTTTCCTTTTTAGAAAGTACATGTAAATTGTCGCATGAAAAATTATACTTTCTTCAAATTTTTAGAATCAGTATGAAGAATTGTCTTAATTAATTGTCTTACCTTTTACTCTTCCTGTCTTCCTACGTTCCTTCACATCTCCATATTTCCTTGTCAAGTCATTCGAGAATTAGTAACCTGAATTTAGGTGGTTAGATTATATTTAAAACATCAGTCTTGACATGTGGAGGATCCAGGGCTAAGAGGCAGGATCAGCTAGTGGCATTGAAAATGTAGGTAGATGTCTAAGAAGAAACCATTAAGAATGTCTTTCCTTGCAGGTACACGATCCCTATTGACCTGCTGGGGTATGACTTCCAAGTGCTGGAAGACAAGGAATACAACACACCCCCAGAAGACGGTATGGAGTAGAGTGTCATTGTTATCAGTACCCCATATGACGATGTT